>NC_041385.1:8433734-8435484 GCF_002162155.2 Triticum dicoccoides | reverse complement strand
GTACGAGCTTAATTGCGACCCTAATAGCCACAACCTTTTGATTTTTGAACCCTTCGTCGAGACCCTAACACGAGCCAGGAGCTCCCCAGTCAATACGCTTGCGTGTGCATGTGCAGACCCCTGCACCTGGAGAGCGGTACGGGTCGCGCTTAGTACTTTCGGTGCCTAGCAATGATCCATCCACGCCTTCCACGAAGAAACTGAGGAGTGGGGGCTCCCGGTGGTGTTGGCAGAAGCGGCGGTGGAACCTGGGGTCGGTTACGGCGCATCGCCACCGCTTGCAGATGGCGGAGGCGCGTGGAAGGGAGGAGGGCTGCGGCGGGAGGCGGAAGAGGATCTCCCCCAGGAGGTCGTCGTCTTCAAGCGGGGAGGCCAGCGGCACCGGCAAGCTGCCGCGGCGGCAAGGACGATGACGACTGCGGCGGGTCACCCCGGATGCCTCCTCACCCGCGTGGATCTGTGGACGGAGGAGCGGGCTGCAGCGTCGAGCCACTCCGGCTCCCTTCTCGCTCGCATGGGTATGGGGATGGAGGCGTGGGCTGCGCGGCGAGCCACTCCGTTGCCGTCGTGACTCGCATAGATATGGGATAGGATCGGTGTGCTGCGGTTGCGGCTGCGGCGGCGGGTCACTGCATCTCACGCCTCACTCGCGTGGTTTAGTGGATGGAGACGTGTGCAGCTGTGGCGGGCGATTCCGGCGGCATCGTCGGCAGCGTTCATGCGCCAAGACCTAGACCTAGCCAGCTTGCAACAGGAGATGAGTGGGGACTGGGGAGTTGCGTCGATTTGGTCAGAGGTTTACTTTTCTTCTTCTTTTCGCCAAGCAACTAGTGCGAGCAATCTCAATTGTATTTTTTTCTTTTGTTTTATTCACTATGATTTCCTCAAGAAAAAGGATTTCCCCCCGCTTTGTATTTCAAAGCAACCAACCAATACATCCAAGGATAGGTGCTGGGACGGAAGCAGCACAATCACACCCAAAAGAAATGAAAGAGAAACAAAAAAAAAAGAATGCCGACAACGGCGGATCGACGGAAACGAAGAAGCTTCACGACCACTGCGCCCACCGAGGATCTCCCACCAAGCTCCATGGCTCCGAAGCACGGGTACCAATCAGCACCTTCAAGAAGGACCGCGACGAAGACGACGCTGCTGCCAAGGGTTTCCCCTGGTACCCGACGAGGCGAAAGGAAGGGTCGCCCCCGACGCCCTCCAGGAAGGTCCGGCGACACCCACCTGCGTCGCCGCGTCGGTGTCGGACAGGCCGACAGGGGTTTCCCCCGATCCCAACCTTCACCTCGGGTGCTCCAGAGCCTGCCACCAAACCGACCACCATCTTGCGCCACCATGGTCAAGAAGCCTCCACGCCGTCTCACCACGGCACCATGAGGTGAGGTCTGCATGACAAGGGATAGAAGCCGGGACTAGGGGCCGCAGCACCGTCAGCACGCGGGAGGGCACAACCTCCACCGTCAACAACGGTAGCCGACCGGACACACAAGCAGGAGCCTACCAGGCCCATGTGCCCACAGGCCCGGCCGGGAACTCCATTCCCGGACAGCTCCCGCCATCGCGCTGCAGCCGGCACGCCATCGGCATCGCAGCCCCCCATCCGAGCCGCTCCTCCTCCTCACCACACAGACGACGACGAAGCCACGCCGGGAAGCCGGCCCGCTAGGACCCAGATGGGGCCTGCCGGGCCCAGATCTGGGCCGGGGTCGCGACGACGGCCACCCAGCACCACTACGCC
>NC_041385.1:8412171-8433445 GCF_002162155.2 Triticum dicoccoides | reverse complement strand
AGCGCCGGGGGCGACCGCCGGCAGCGGCGAGCGGAAAAGGGGGAAGGGGAGGCCCGCGGAGGAGGGGCACGAGCTCCGCCCCGGCCACCTCCCGGGGAGGCGGCGCGAGGCGGGACTGGACGGGGGAGAGGGGAGGGAGGAAGGGGGCGGAGGTGGGGCGCAGTGCCGGCGGCCGGCGCCGGCGGGAGGTGGGAAGGGGGAAACCCTAGTCCTGATATCTCCTCTCTCTCTCTCTCTCTCTCTCTCTCTCTCTCTCTCTCTCATTCTCATGATGATTTCCTCACCAGATGTTAATTCTAGTGAACTTTTTCATGTCACATCCTCAGCTCCACTCCAGTAGAATTAACATCTGGTGTGGAAATCATCGATCAGCTCCACTCTGTCAACTCCTCAGCTCCACTCCCCGCTCCTGGATAGCCAGCTCCTCATGAATAATCAGGAGCAGACAACATGTTTGGCAACCAACTCCACTCCCGTACTCTGGATCGCTTGCTTCCCACCCCACATCGATCTGGTTTGCCACTGCTCAGTACGTGCACGTGTTCACTTGTGCCAAGGATGCAATATAATGCACAAAATTGCACTAAAATGCTCAGTTTACTGAAAATAATATTGTATTTCACACATAATTTCTATGTACAAAATTTCACACATGATGAAATTTATCGCACAGAAACACTTCAGCGTGAGTTTGCTGGAATTACAGGATTTTAGCAACATGCACAAATAGGGTTTTCAGATGACAAACACGAACAAAAACCACATAAACATATGAATATTGTAGACATCAATCTAGTTCCAGTGAAGCTCATGGAGACAATTTTCAAGACATGAAAATATTTA
Source organism: Triticum dicoccoides (assembly GCF_002162155.2). NCBI lineage: Eukaryota > Viridiplantae > Streptophyta > Magnoliopsida > Poales > Poaceae > Triticum > Triticum dicoccoides. The sequence continues at coordinate 8,432,602 of NC_041385.1, read as the reverse complement.
TGCACGGTGGTGATTGCTTGAATAGAACCAAAACATATATACTCTTCTTCAACTAATTTCACCTACAAAATTATGAAATTTGTTAATAGTTACAAAAAGACATAGAATATGTGAAAGAAGCAGAATCAGGTAGTCACTGAACTAGCTAACGTCTTTCAGATTCTAGACTAATGCGTCTTGCGACAAGGAAATAAATGACAAGTAATATTGTCGCTAATATTTTAGCGAATGACAAAGCCACTGAACACTTTTGACTTGTTTGGAGACAACATTCACATGTTTAACTTCACACCCAGTTATCTAAGAAAGCATGAATTGATCAAGCAAGATAAAAACTATAGGATCGTAACAAATATAAACACATGCATGGGGAGTGTGTACTCACATTTATAGCAGAAGCGAAAGTCACCAACCAAGAGCAATATCAGTTGCTAGTCTATTACGGAACTGGTCCATGTCTTTATCGCTAGCCGCTGATGTTGACGCATCTGATGCATTTGGAGGGATGGCGTAGCGTTGATACCTTGAAGGGATAGTTGGGACATAGTTGGGATCTCTGTCGACTCGAAGAAAGTGAAGGTCACCCTTATCATGATATCGAATATAGTTGTGAAGGGTCATAGTTGCAGCCACTATCATCTTTTGAGTTTCAACTGAATGATTTGGCATCTCTAGTAGAATCTGCCACTTCATTTTCCACACGCCAAACGCTCTCTCGATCACATTACGCTTGGATGAGTGTATCTTGTTAAATTTCTCCTTATGTGTTCTTGGAGCCACACCTCGTTGAAAATCAGGAACGTGGTACCTCTCTCCCTTGTAAGGTGCCAGATATCCAGGTCTATTAGGATAGCCTGCATCCACAAGATAGTACTTACCTACAAACAACAAGCAGATTGCATGTAAGGCCTATGATTTGTTTAAGAATTTGAATCGATGAAATTATTATAGGAACTACTAACCCTTTGGAGGATGAGGAAAGGTATCTTTGTCAGCTTCAATTGCATGATACAAGACACTGGTATCATGCATAGAACCAGGTTGACCAATTGAGGTGTACATGAAATGCATGTCAAAATCACATATTGCCAGAACATTCTGTGTTTTTTATCCCGACCTTCCAATGTATCTAACTAGGTCGCCAGTAGGAATGGACGCTCGGACATGAGTACCATCTAGTGCACCAATGCAGTCCTTAAGATGTGGATAAGCCCTTCTATCCTTTTGAATCCTTGGGTGCACACTACTAAAGTTTGGGTCCTTGGTTTGAGGTAATCTGCGGCCATCTTAATCACACAGAGTAAAACCTCACATAGTTCCGCTCTCACTCAAAGTGATAGCTCTTCTCGCGCATATCATTGTTTAGATGGATGACGATGTAGTTGCAAGTAATCGAGACTTGTATCGCTATTTTTGAGATGATGACGAGAGATCAATTTGTGTTGGATGATGATTATGATGATGACATGATTTGATGGGACTAGTTGTATGTATATGCTATGATTACATTTGTATGTGTATGATATGCTAAAGATTATTTTATAAAGCCTATTCAAATACAAAACAAATAGCAGAAAAAAAACTAATAAAACTAGCAGTAGCGAGGGGAACAAAGTTAGCAGTAGCGCTGCCTTACCAGTAGCGCTCCCTTATAAAAAGCGCTGCAGATATTAGCAGTAGTGCTTTTCACTAAAGCATGCTACTGCTATCCATGTATAGCAGTAGCATGGGACGACAGGCGCTACTGCTACACGTTAGCTGTAGCGCCTTATCAGTAGCGCGTCATCACGCGCTACTGATAGGCAAAATACCCGCGCTACTGCTAGGGTTTTCCCTAGTAGTGTAGGGTTTGTACAGAGTGTTGGGGAACGTAGTAATTTCAAAAAAATTCCTGCGCGCATGCAAGATCATGGTGATGCATAGCAACGAGAGGGGAGAGTGTTGTCTACGTACCCTCATAGACAGAGAGCGGAAGCGTTAGCACAACACGGTTGATGTAGTCGTACGTCTTCACGATCTGACCGATCAAGTACCGAATGCACGACACCTCCGAGTTCAGCACACGTTCAGCCCGATGACGTCCCTCGAACTCCGATCCACCCGAGTGTTGAGGGAGAGTTTCGTCAGCACGCCAGTGTGGTGACGATGTTGATGTTCTACCGACGCAGGGCTTCGCCTAAGCACCGCTACAATATTATCGAGGTGGACTATGGTGGAGGGGGGCACCGCACACGGCTAAAAGATCAAACAAATCAATTGTTGTGTCTATGGGGTGCCCCCTGCCCCGTTATATAACAGAGCAAGGGGGCTGCGGCTGGCCAGGGAGAGGGCGCGCCAGGAGGAGTCCTACTCCCATAGGATTCGGGAGGGGGAAAGAGGAGGGAGAGAAGGAAGGGGGGCGCCGCCCTCCTCTCCATGTCCTATTCGGACTAGGGGGAGGGGCGCGCGGCCCAGCCCTGGTCGCCTCTCCTCTTCTCCGTAAAGGCCCACTAAGGCCCATTTAACTCCCGGGGGGTTCCGGTAACCTCCCGGTACTCCGGTAAAATCCTGATTTCACCCGGAACACTTCCGATATCCAAACATAGGCTTCCAATATATCAATCTTCATGTCTCAACCATTTCGAGACTCCTCGTCATGTCCGTGATCACATCCGGGACTCCGAACAACCTTTGGTACATCAAAACATATAAACTCATAATATAACTGTCATCGAAACGTTAAGCATGCGGACCCTACGGGTTCGAGAACTATGTAGACATGACCGAGACACGTCTCTGGTCAATAACCAATAGCGGAACCTGGATGCTCATATTGGCTCCTACATAATCTACGAAGATCTTTATCGTTCAGACCGCATAACAACATACGTTGTTCCCTTTGTCATCGGTATGTTACTTGCTTGAGATTCGATCGTCGGTATCTCAATACCTAGTTCAATCTCGTTACCGGCAAGTCTCTTTACTCGTTCCGTAATACATCATCCTGCAACTAACTCATTAGTTGCAATGCTTGCAAGGCTTAAGTGATGTGCATTACCGAGAGGGCCCAGAGATACCTCTCCGACAATCGGAGTGACAAATCCTAATCTCGAAATATGCCAACCCAACTTGTACCTTCGGAGACACCTGTAGAGCACCTTTATAATCATCCAGTTACATTGTGACGTTTGGTAGCACACAAAGTGTTCCTCCGGTAAACGGGAGTTGCATAATCTCATAGTCATAGGAACATGTATAAGTCATGAAGAAAGCAATAGCAACATACTAAACGATCATGTGCTAAGCTAACGGAATGGGTCATGTCAATCACATCATTCTCCTAATGATGTGATCCCGTTAATCAAATAACAACTCTTTGTCTATGGTTAGGAAACATAACCATCTTTGATTAACGAGCTAGTCAAGTAGAGGCATACTAGTGACACTCTGTTTGTCTATGTATTCACACATGTATTATGTTTCCGGTTAATGCAATTCTAGCATGAATAATAAACATTTATCATGATATAAGGAAATAAATAATAACTTTATTATTGCCTGTAGGGCATATTTCCTTCAGTCTCCCACTTGCACTAGAGTTAATAATCTAGATTACACAGTAATGATTCTAACACCCATGGAGCCTTGGTGCTGATCATGTTTTGCTCGTGGAAGAGGCTTAGTCAACGGGTCTGCAACATTCAGATCCGTATGTATCTTGCAAATTTCTATGTCTCCCACCTGGACTAGATCCCGGATGGAATTGAAGCGTCTCTTGATGTGCTTGGTTCTCTTGTGAAATCTGGATTCCTTCGCCAAGGCAATTGCTCCAGTATTATCAGAGAAGATTTTCATTGGACCCGATGCACTAGGTATGGCACCTAGATCGGATATGAAATCCTTCATCCATATTGCTTCATTTGCTGCTTCCGAAGCAGCTATGTACTCCGCTTCACATGTAGATCCCGCCACGACGCTTTGTTAGGACTGCACCAACTGACAGCTCCACCGTTCAATGTAAACACGTATCCGGTTTGTGATTTAGAATCGTCCGGATCAGTGTCAAAACTTGCATCAATGTAACCATTTACGATGAGCTCTTTGTCACCTCCATAAACGAGAAACATATCCTTAGTCCTTTCCAGGTATTTCAGGATGTTCTTGACCGCTGTCCAGTGATCCACTCCTGGATTACTTTGGTACCTCCCTGCTAGACTTATAGCAAGGAACACATCAGGTCTGGTACACAGCATTGCATAGATGATAGAGCCTATGGCTGAAGCATAGGGAACATCTTTCATCTTCTCTCTATCTTCTGTAGTGGTCGGGCATTGAGTCTTACTCAACTTCACACCTTGTAACACAGGCAAGAACCCTTTCTTTGCCTGTTCCATTTTGAACTTCTTCAAAACTTTGTCAAGGTATGTGCTTTGTGAAAGTCCAATTAAGCGTCTTGATCTATCTCTATAGATCTTAATGCCCAATATGTAAGCAGCTTCACCGAGGTCTTTCATTGAAAAACTCTTATTCAAGTATCCCTTTATGCTATCCAGAAATTCTATATCATTTCCGATCAGCAATATGTCATCCACATATAATATCAGAAATGCTACAGAGCTCCCACTCACTTTCTTGTAAATACAGGCTTCTCCAAAAGTCTGTACAAAACCAAATGCTTTGATCACACTATCAAAGCGTTTATTCTAACTCCGAGAGGCTTGCTCCAGTCCATAAATGGATCGCTGGAGCTTGCACACTTTGTTAGCTCCCTTTGGATCGACAAAACCATCCAGTTGCATCATATACAACTCTTCTTCCAGAAACCCATTCAGGAATGCAGTTTTGACATCCATCTGCCATATTTCATAATCATAAAATGCGGCAATCGCTAACATGATTCGGACAGACTTAAGCATCGCTACGGGTGAGAAGGTCTCATCATAGTCAATCCCTTGAACTTGTCAAAAACCTTTTGCGACAAGTCGAGCTTTGTAGATAGTAACATTACCGTCAGTGTCAGTCTACTTCTTGAAGATCCATTTATTCTCAATTGCTCGCCGATCATCGGGCAAGTCAACCAAAGTCCACAATTTGGTCTCATACATGGATCCCATCTCAGATTTCATGGCTTCAAGCCATTTTGCAGAATCTGGGCTCACCATCGCTTCTTCATAGTTCGTAGGTTCATCATGGTCTAGTAACATGACTTCCAGAACAGGATTACCGTACCACTCTGGTGCGGATCTTACTCTGGTGGATCTACGAGGTTCAGTAACAACTTGATCTGAAGTTCCATGATCATCATCATTAACTTCCTCACTAATTGGTGTAGGCGTCACAGGAACAGATTTCTTTGATGAGCTACTTTCCAATAAGGGAGCAGGTACAGTTACCTCATCAAGTTCTACTTTCCTCCCACTCACTTCTTTCGAGAGAAACTCCTTCTCTAGAAAGGATCCATTCTTAGCAACGAATGTCTTGCCTACGGATCTGTGATAGAAGGTGTACCCAACAGTTTCCTTTGGGTATCCTATGAAGACACATTTCTCCGATTTGGGTATCCTATGAAGACACATGTCTTGCCTACGGGGAACTATTGGGTACATAGCGCCTGAGATGATATCACGGAGCTTTGGCGTCGTATCGAGCAATTCTGATGTTGACAGCTTTGGGATGCTGCTGCTGGAGATGGCTGGAGGAAGAAGGAACGCGGATCCAAACGCAGCAAACTCAAGCCAAGCATACTACCCGGCTTGGGTGTATGACCGGCTAATTCAAGAAGACCATGTGGGCGAGATATTTGCTAGTGTTGATGATATTGAGATGCATGAGTTGGAGAGGAAGTTGTGCGTTGTTGGATTATGGTGCATTCAGATGAAGTCCCATGACAGGCCAACAATGAGCGAAGTCATAGAGATGCTGGAAGGTGGCTTGGATGGCCTGCAAATGCCTTCCAGGCCATTCTTCTGCGACGATGAGTACACCACTGTTCTGGATTCTTACCCTTTGTTATCCCAGATGACCGAGATCTTGGAGGAGGATGAGGTCTCAGATTCTTATGTGTCCCGTGTCCTGTGAACTTTTATGTGGAAATATGTAATAAATCTAGCAGTTAAAGAGGAGGTAGAACTCCAACTGCTTAATTGCCTGAATGTAATCATCTTTCTGGAAGGCAGATATTATCCGAATATATGAATAGTAGCTTGTGAAAACTGAAGTGTTATTTGGGATTTGTGTTGAAACATTGTTAGCACGAATACATGGTTGAAAGAATGTATTATGGTGATTTATGTGATTACAAAACAAAACGTAATGTAAGAAATGCAGAGAAATCCATTTTCTATAGCTGCTGGTGGTGATCTTTTTCTGGTGTTTTGTAAATCATGAATGTGATTGTAGACTTGTTGCCGTCCCGGTCCAAGTTAGTGTGTCATCAAGTAAATTGCTACAAAAATTATGAGTCCTTTGGACCCTTACAAATCAGTGGACAACAGTAGCAACCTTAGCCTCAGGGTAAGAAATTGAGTTTCGGAATTTCAGTCGAGTCGCGATGGACATTATCTCTGGAATTTCAGTCACCCGCAGTCCAGTGTTGCATATATGGAGTACTGCACAGCAGCAGCAACCTCGCCGTCAGCTCAGGGTAAGAAAAATTAAGTTGGATTTCTTGCTGTCATACACATTATGATTTAGTTGGCGGTAATTTCAGCCGTATAAAAAACACTCAAATGACCTCAAAGTTCAGCAAAAAACTACAAGCCAAGAATGCAACCTCCTGCCGTGTGTGTTCCTGCAATTACGAGTGTGATTGTAGACTCGCTGCCGTCCAGTCTCGCATCTTCAGAAGTAGACAACCGCTGCGAGGACGACGAGTCCTCTGGCTCATATGAACCACTAAAAATAACTGGACAGCAGCAGCAACCTCGTTCCCAGGGCAGCTCGCTCTCAGGGAAAGGAAAGCCCAGTCTTTGTCATCACAATTTCTACAGCAATAATTTCAGACATGTAAACGTCAAAACGACTTGTAGACCGAGAACAAATTGCTACGGCATTCTGATTTATCTGCGTTAATTTCGGCCATATAAATAACATTGAAATACTTTCGCAACAAAAAGAAGAAATTCAAATGAGTTGGAAGTCCTGCAAAAAACTACAAGCTGTCGTATGTGTCCCGCATCTTCAGCAGAGAATTCCAGGCCCAGTAGTATCAACATCAAGTAAATTGCTGTAAAACTGACAAGTCCTTCAGATAAAATAGATGGCATAGCGGTAATTAAAAATCTGGAGTGCTTGATTGTGATTTTTGAGCGTGAATAGATTGCTAGGTATGAAGAGTTATTATCGCAGAGTGAAGTGCTTTTATTTTTTCAGTTGGTCATTTTCACCTTATAACTTTTCTGGTTTGTCCTCCACCACTAGCATTGGTGAGCTGCCGGGATAAAGGCTTCAGGCGCAGAACAGCTCCCATGGCATTGCCCCCGACCTAGGTTTATCCTCAGAGCATAGAGTCTGTCATCCAAATAGATAAACATATTGATTTACTATTATCCCAATAAGTATGAGTTATCGCAACTGAATTCTCAATTCTTCCCAATCCAAGTGTCATACATGCATTCCCCTAATTGGTAGGCAATTTGGGGCATAGTGCCCAGCATGGTGTTCTCTCTACCTAAAGGACACAAAATGTTCTCATGAGAGGTCATTTATATATAACGCCCAGCTTAAGATGGACACATTCACATGTTTGTTTACTATGAGAGTGGCACTGGTGGTCACCAGCAAAGTTAGTGAGGTTGAGTATTGCAACCAAACACCAGCAGAGCTTCATTAGAGACTCAAAAGAATATAATCAGTTTCTTTGAGAAATAAAAGTTCTGAAAATGTAGGTTATGGGGTGTTCAACCGAGCAAGAACTTAAACATGACCCATGGTGAACCTTCCAAAATATCCAGATGTGTAAGAATACACCACATGGTACACAATATCTCTATTTTGTGCGAGAAGAAAATATACGGTTTTGGGCCCAAAATTTACAAGTAAAACAATGTACTTCTAAGGTACTATTGTAATTGTTCAATACTTGTAGGTTGGCAAATTTACACAGGTTCACATGGCGCCCTCGCAGACCCAAGCATTTTATGTGTTCTGTTCAGGCCCTCCTTCATAATGTGTACTTCAAACTCCAAATATAATAAACTTGCTTGCACAATTATATTTCCCCACTTTTATTTATCAATTGCTAATTGAACCATGCAGCCTCAGGACTTAGTATGAACTGCTATACTCAGTAATTAGACAAACATGTCATCATCATAATGTGTAATTAGAAGTACAATAAAGGGAATTCCCAATAAGGGTCCCCGGAGTATGATGATCAAAACTCGCACATGGAGTTGATGTTGAGACGAGGTTGCCTCATATTCCTGTCTCTGAGTAAACACATGCGATTGGCCGTACTACTGATGTATGTCATCAGGACATGTTCATTAAATCCACCTTGAAGGGGCTTGAGTGGCAGCTATCGTGCACGTGGTCATGGCAGGGGGCATCAACGTAGAGCGCCGCCACGTTGAGGTAGCCCCTCTGAAGCCCAGGTCGAATGGGCAAGATGCACTACTTCTAGTGATGGAGTCACATGCAATGACCTCTTCTCGCCGGAAGTCTTTATAGATGACACGGCCGTGGCGGCAATCGAGGACAATGTTAGCTGGGTGGCTGGTGTAGTTACCACGGTCGTTGTAGCGTGCAAGGTCGAAACTCTTGGGAGGCATACAGTATAGAGATTATAGGATCGGGGCAAATTTGATGCAGACAACACATGCGAACACGTAGGCTCAGAGGAGGTGCGGCCCCTCCTTTGTGGTGGTGGGTGTGGAAGTGGTGGAGGAAGTTCCGGTTGGAGACGAGGTGTTGCTATCACTTGCACACTGTGGAGGCGCGGGGGAGGGAGGATGGTTGATGCTGGAGTCGGAAGAGTATTACCCATAGCACATCTTCGTTGTCCAGTAGAGAGGCAGGCCCCTTCGTTGAGGTGACGTGGTGGCGTCAGCAGCGGATCATCGTGGCTCCCTCCCCGATCTCGTGGGTGTGGGGATGGAGGTGTGTGGGAAGTCCGTCTCCCTCGTCACCTAGGTGGATTTGTGGATGGAGGCGCACCATTGCAGCGTCCTCCTCAAAACCCAGCCGGCAAGACCTAGCTATTGTCTAGAGGAAGAAGGAATAGACGACGCAACGCGACATGGGGGAGGCATTTCCTAACGGGCGCCTTAAGCGCCCGTTTCTTCTGTTGCCGCAAACGGGCGCATACCCCCGCACCGCGCTGGGCCGGCCCGATTCCTTCTTTTTCTTTCTGTTAAAACTGCAGCAAAAATTTCATTTTCGAATGTGAGGGCTCGAACTCCCGATCTCTCCGTTGAAACAGCAGCGCACTAACCAACAGACAACCGTACAAATTGTGTCCATTTACTTATTTTGGTTGTTTTATTTAGGTAGGCCGCGAGAGCCCACTAATAGGTTCACTGCTCGTTGATTTATGGCCGTTTTTTCTTTTTTTTCTGTTTCCTTTTTCTTTTTCTTTTCTCATTTTTCTTTTTTATTTTCTTAAAAATGCGAATTTTTTAATTTCGTGAAATTTTTAAAATTGAATGAACATTTATCAACTCGATGAACTTCTTTAAAATTCAATGAAAATTTTCAAATTCCATAATTTTTTAAAACGTGAACAATTATTGAGAACATGAACAAAAATTTATATACGACGAGCGATTTACAAATATACACTGAACATTTTTCGGTGTGCAATGAACAATTTTTAACTACACCGCGAACATTTTTGTGAGATACATTGAAATAATTTAAAACGTATTTATACATTTTTTTTATATAAGATGAACAAATTTTATACATTGAACTTTTTTGTAATATAATCTGAACAAATTTTAACTACACATTGAACAATTTTGTGATATGCGCTGAAAAACCATTTAAATACCCATTGAACATTTTTTTGATGTACACTGAACAATTTCAAATTGTGAACAAAATTTGAAAAAGTGAATAAATTTAAAACTATGAACACATTTTGAAATCACGAACAAAAAACTAAAAATACATTTTTTAAATTCCATGAGCTTTCTTCAAATTTGATGAACTTTTTCTAGATTTTGACGAACTTTTTTCAAATTTTATGAACCGGACGCTTGTTCTTATACTGTTGGTGCTTCAATAGTTCACTAAAGTTAAGTAGTTCTAGTGGTTATGCATACCCGTACAGGAAGACATGGTCTCTAGTTCGAATCCTGAGAAGTCGCACCTTTTTTGCCTTTTTGCTGTTTTTTCGCGTTCGAATCCTGAGAGCGGTTAACCAGGCGCGTCGGTCTTGTTGGGCCAGGCCCAGGTAGGCAGCGCGTGGGCGCCAGTACGTGTTACGGGCGCTAAAGGCGCACCTTAGGAGCTCCCCACGGGGGAGGGGGTTTGTTCATTGGTTCTCTCTTTCTGCTGCTAGAGGCTTCGTTTGCCCTGACCTATACCTGGGCATGGGCAGCCCAGCCCAACGACCCAGCCTGAACCCGGACGGGCAGGGTCTGGCTAAGTGTTCAGGCCGGGCACATGCCTACAATTTTTTTTGTTCAGGCAGGGCCAGGCTTGGGCCTGACAAAGTAAAGTGGTGGTAGGCCCCCTTACGTTGTTCGTTGGTCCTGCATCTGCTGGTACGCAGTTTCTGTTTCGTCAGACTAACTATGCATCGGTTCTCGCTGCCATTAGTCATTTCTTATATTAGTGGACCAGGGCTGTTTGGCAAGGCGGTGCTGAATTCGCTGCAGCAAAACTGCATGAAGGTTATCTGGAGTACAGGTTGACAATAGCGAAGGGGGAGGGGGAGGAGAAACAAGCCCCAATCCACATGCTAAGGATAGACAAATTTATGGATTGTCACGAGTGTACATGAAGGTTATCTGGAGTACATGAAGGTTATCACGAGTGTAAAGAAAATTGATAACAAGATGAAAATTGGGACAAATACTAATCAAAGGATATAACTAGCTTTGAGGTTCCCAAAATGCCAAATGAGTTAGGAACTTCACACTTAATTTGGTGTCTGCAAAGACTTTAGATAGGTGAAAGCTACGTTGAGGGGTGATATAAAACAATAAACCTATAAGTTCATCTATCTAGCAAAGCGACAGTTGCAAACTGGGATTTAGTTGTTATTTGCTATGGTATTGAGTACTGAACACTCAAGAAACACAATAAAGGTATTCGAGGAAGCATGTACAAAATGTTACATGGATTGTATTACTACAACAAATAAGGACTGAGGGTGAGCAATCACCTGGTGTAGAGAAACTCGTGAAAGGAATGATAGTCATTGATATAGCGAGTTGTTGCATTGACATACGTTCACCAGTGTAGACACCACTACTAAGAAAAGGGCTATAGATGGGATGGACACTAATGGCGCACTGTACATGTAGTGCGCCATTACTAAATACTAATGCCGCATCATGTGTTGGTGCGCCATTAGTGTGCAAATACTAATGGCGCACTAATGGCGCACCGTGGGATGGTGCACCATTACTAAACTAGTAATGGCACACTAGTAATGGCGCACCATCCCATGGTGCACTATTAGTAATTTGGCCCAAACATTCCCCCGAATGCACCCCCTTGGACCGCCTTTTCAGTTTAAAAAAAATAAAAGAAAATGGTAGAAATGTCAAAAAGATAAAAGAAAATAAGATTCCCATGTGATACGTGGTCTAGTTGTTAGCAAAATTTACAAACATGAATTTTCGACTTTTTTGCAAAATCTCTCAAGAATTTGTAAAAATGGGCATAACTTTTGCATACGAACTCGGATGAAAAAGTTTTTTATATGAAAAATCATCTACTCGAAAAGTTAAATCCGAATTTAACAACGTTAAACATTTTCAAAATACTCAAAAACCTAACAGAAAAAAAGATACGAGGCTTTTAAGATCTGGAGAGGCAAAAAAATTCAAAAAAATTCAAACTTACTAATGGCGCACCTGCCCATGGTGCGCCATTACTATCTTCCCGCCTTCAAAATTCAAAATAAATCAAAAAAATAAAAAAAGTTAGTAATAGCGCACCTGCCCATGGTGCGCCATTAGTATCTTCCCGCCTTCAAAAATCAAAATAAATCAAAAAACAAAAAAAATACTACCCTCCTCCTCCTTACCTCTTCATTCTTCTCCTCCACTCCAGCCCTCCTCCACTCCTCCACTCCATCTTCCCTTCTCTCCTCCACCATACTACCCTCCTCCTCTCCGGCGACCTCCTCCTCCTCTCCGGCGACCTCCTCCTCCCTCCTCTCCTCTCCTCCCCTCCCCTCCCCTCACGGTTTCTCCTCCCTCCTCTCTGGTGAGCTCCTCCTCCCTCATCTCCGGTGAGCTCCTCCTCCCTCCTATCCGGTGAGCTCATCCTCCCTCCTCTCCTCCCATCCCCTCATGGTTTCCCCTTCCTCCTCTCCGATGCTCTGGTGAACTCCTCTCCGGCGACTTCTCCTCCTCTGCGGCGATGTAGGCGAGCGCCTCTGCGGTCACCTCCTCCTCCTCTCCGGCGAACTCCTCTCCGGCAAAAGAACACGGCAAAAGAACGTACAAGATCCAAAAACGGGAACAAAATTTGAAATAATATCATGCAAAAAAACGAGCAAAAAAAAGAGCAAAAAATGGGCAAAAAAATCGTGATCCAGATCCAAATTCAAAATTCAAAAATAGCAATGGCGCACGGTGCGGGTTAGACGGTGCGCCACTACTATTTTCCCGCCTTCAAAATTCAAAAATACTAATGGCGCACCGTGGCCTATACTAATGGCGCACTGTGGCCTATACTAATAGCGCACCAGTGGTGCGCCATTAGTATACCAGATACTAATGGCGCACCACTGATGCGCCATTAGTAAAAAATACTAGTGGCGTGATACTAATGGCGCACCAGTAGTGCACCATTAGTAGGCCTTTTCCTAGTAGTGCACTGCCATCTGCATACACAAAATTTCACCATTATCCTCATTGTACCCCAGTATTTCTATCCCTCTCATCGCTCACTCAATCTGAGGACAGAGCCCAAGAATATTATCCATCTCAACGGTCTTGTGCAGCAGCCATGTGGAGATACCGTGACAATCTACCTTCCTCTGAAACATTTGGAATCTACGATATTTGTCATACAACAATAAGGCAAGACCAAGAGCACCATCCTCTGCCTGGACGATCTGATGGAGGTGTGAATAATTCATGCCAAGAGGCCCTTTGATCAAAATTAGCTTTGTGTATCCAAACCAAACTCAATTATGTCATTTGTGAGCCGATCTGGATATGTGAGAAGCAGATGTCCGGTAAAGGGCATCGCGAACAAGGATTCCAGTATTAGCGTATTCAATCTTACATGGAGCATCCGTTGAGATGACATGGCAGCATATGCCGGTCTCCTTGGCGCAAATACAAGCGATGGAACGATGAACGTCCAACATCTCGGAACAGGACCGCTGCATCAGGACCACCTTGAAGGGGCTTGAGAGGCAACTACTGCCGTGCACGTGGCCCTGCTCGGAGGTGGCGCGGAGCACAACCCAGGGTCATACAACTCTCTGAACTCCAGTGGAACGTCAACGCGGCCGTGGTTGCCGGTGATAGGGTCACAAACAAGAATCTGTTTCCGCCCATCGTCCACAAGGAGGACGCGGCCCATGGTTAACAATTCCAACGAAATTTCATATATTTCATTGGGCTCCGAAATATTTTAAACCCTGAAATTTTGATGCAGATTCAAACTAATTTTAAAATAAGTTTAAATTATGTTAAAATTCATTAAAATAAAGTGAAATTTGAAATGCCAAAATCTGAAATATGTGTAATTTCCGAAATTTCATATATTTCAGTAAGGTCCGAAATTATTTTACTTCTGAAATTAAAAACCTCCCGTGGCGGCACCCGAGCAGTTGGGCCCTCGTGCGGCCGCTGGTTCCGACTCGCAGGTCGAAGCACTCGGGAGGATGTGGTCGGGAGCGCCCAGGGTGGGGGTGAAGACTATCTCCATGTTGCCTAGCTTGAACACGTCGAGGAGAGCCGGCTTGCGGTGGTGGATGCGGAAGCGACGGCGGAATCGAGGGTCGGTGGCTAAGCCGTCACCAGCGTCTGCAGACGACAGATGCGCGGGGGAGGGAGGACGGATGCGGTGGGAGGAGGAGGAGGTTCTCTTGAAGGAGATCGTCACTGACCGGCAGGGAGGCAAGCGCCTCCGGCGAGGTGGCGAATCATTCTGTCTCCCTCCTCGGTCGCCTGGGTCTGGGGGTGGAGGCATGCGGGTTGCAATCTCGGCTCCTTCCAGCCCCCTCTCATGGATCTGGGGATGGATGCATGCGCTGTGGCGGTGGTTCACTCAGGCGGCCTCGTCGGTGGTTTGGATTTGGGCCTACAGAGGCGCCGTCGAGACCGAGAGGATGTGGGCTAGGCGATGGGGTTGGGTGGAGTCTGGAGTGTAGCTGCTATGCTGCTGCTACATCGTGACCCAAATTTGTTTTTTAATGTGTGTCTTTCTGCTACGGTGGTGCTAGTGCTAGATACACTTTTACAAGGTATGATTTCATTTCAGCCATCAATAATCAGGAATCGGTTTTGTTATTCAAAGAACTAATCTTTTCTGAACAAAACTATAAAACTGGGTTGATCCCATTCCTTCCACTCCGCAGGAACCAATCCTGCCACTCCACAAGATCCAAGCGGTGTCGGCGGTGCAGCACCCCGTGAACCGGCACCACATCGTCCTACAACTGGGAGAAATCCTCACGGAACCCCCACACACTCCTATGCTTGATCCTATGTTTGAGGAATTTCATGAATCTAATGAGGAAGCGTGTGGATGCCAAAGATTTCTTTTCCTTGATTTGATGGCACGGGTGTTCGCATCTAGATTGACACGTGTGAAACCCTATTTACCATGTACCAAATCAATGTGGGTTTGGTGGCATCATGGATTCACAAGATTACACCGATTAGAAGTAGGCCGACAACATGGACGGATGGTGACTGAATTCTCGATCCTTCCCAAGCCCAGTGGCAAAATATGCATGCCGCCAGTTAGCGGCCAACTTGGTGTACAATGCTCTACATTGTGTTCTCTCTGCCTATAATACACCAAAGTGTTCCTATCTTAGACTGTTTATATACCACTCCGTCTTAGAATTTATGTATTTACATGTGCATTTAATATGAAAATGGGTATTGGTGGCTACCATCAAAGTTAGTGAGTTGTTCAGTAAAGTTATTTATTCCTTCTCAACCACACTTGTGTTATGAAGTCGGCTCATAGTCATAAGGCTTTAAAATATATAGGAATGATGCATAAACCCGCCATGTTATAGGGTGATGAGGGGACATGCCTGTCATTTCCTAGCGATTCGAACAATTGTGTACACTCATAGGTACGTTATAGACCTTCCTCCCTTTTTCTGCATTTGGAGAACAACACTTTAAATAATTCTTTGTTCAATTTTTTCGCAAATACTAGTCACTTTAAATTGCACTTTACTAACACGAATGAAATTGTACCTTTAAAACCATGCAGTATTACTACAATGTTATAAAATTTTATTGTGTAATTGATATGTGTATGAAGATGAAGGTGGGGATAATTCGATGTTCATCCAACACTTGGAAAAATGGCAGAGATTAAAACAATCTGCATGCAACATGCAAATTCATACACACCATCATACAATATCTATCTATGAGCTTGGGGTTTTTATAGTTATCGAAGCAACCAATTTTGCGGCAACTAGAACTATTTGTTCACTAAAATCTGGTGCCAAATAGCTATATAACATCTTTGTGTTTCAGCGCGCCACTGGTTATAACATGATGTAGGAGCAACTCAACAAATAGCATGCTGCCAAACGACTTAAAACTGATGGAAAATTGAATCACACCAATCATTGCGGAGAATTTGCCATCGGTACGTATGGGTTAATAGCTAGACTTTCATGAGAGATAAGACAGAACTAAATTCTTGATATTTTCATGCAAATACTAACCACACCAAACCTTCTATTCAAAGCATCTTTATATAACTTCAATGCTTCAGATGGAAGCATTTCCTGTATGTGCCTTCAATGCCAAATTGCCAGTCGCTGTCACAAGTCGAAGAGATCTAGTACAGTAGAGTCTTCATTTACAACAACAATTCAATGTTTAGTTATCAACAATGTAGACATTACGTGAGATTTAAGTGAAATCATATTATTGCCATGCCCACCAATGGAAGCGAGAAGCGAGAAGTGGGCGTGACAATAGTATGATATTACCTGCTCATTTGCATTACTCTCTCTGATCCATATTATTTGTCTTAGATTTGTCTAGGTACGGATGTATATAGACATTTCTTAGTGTTAGATACATCCGTATCCAAATAAATCTAAGACAAGTAATATGGATCGGAGGGGGTACTACTTTATGGATTGTCGTAGCACTCCTAAAATGACTACAGAAATGCTTGCATTTATCATTTGTTAATTATATTTTTATAAAAGAAAAATTACTATGTTAACGGTTAATCAGCTAACTTACTAGAACTATACATGTGATACTGTACTATAAGTTTTTAACATGAGCTTGTTGGCACCATCGATTCACAAGATCATATCGACTATGACTAGATACTTCTGAACAGAAAGTGGTAACCAAAATCTCGATCCTTCACAAGCCCAACAGCATACATGTATGCCCCCAGTGGGCAGCTAACTTAGCACATGGTGCTCCCCACTGTGTTCTCTCTGCCTATTATACACCACAGTGCTCCCCGGTGTATTCTCTTTGCCTATACTACACCATAGTGCTACCATGATAGCTCATTTATATTATTATATACGTTCCGGGCTTAGGATGGGTGTATTTACATCACCTTTAATATGAAGATCTGATTGGTGGCCGCCATCAAGATAGGTGATATGTTGAGTAAAGTAGTTTCGTCCTTTTCAACCAAGCTTGTGTATTATGCAATAGGCTCAAAGTCATTAGGGTTTGAAATAAAATGGAAATAATGCATAAACCCAAGATAAAAGTTGACGTGTACACTTGTAGTTATGATATACACCACACTTGTTTTCTAGCTGCATTTGGAGAATTACACTTTTCCTAGTTCTAGGTTGTGTGAATTTTTCATGAATAGACAATGGAAACTGAATACAGCTAGCTAGGACCTAGAAACAATGGAAACCAGAGGTTATCTCTGGAGTGGAAAAACTGAGGGGGCTTATCTTGAGAAGAAGCAAAGATTACCGATGCATTTTTATATGAAATATGGAAAAAGTGAGGGACATGAATCTCTAAAGAATTACAAAAACATGTTGCCTCTGCTGAAGTGTTTTGCCAGGACATATGAAGTATGGTTTTCCTTCCTTTAGTCAAATATAAGCAATAATCTGTATATCTTCATATAATTGGAGAGAGAAACAGAGCACAACTTTTCCTGGACAGAATGTTATGTCAACAACGGTTGGATTCTGGTTATATCTGACAATACAGCTCTCTCTGCCGAGCAAGGGTTTTCTTGCCGGACCAGGCTAGCTAGCCCCTTAAAGCGAGTTTATTTTAGCGCCACCAAACGCACGACCCGGCCCAGCGAGGCTATAACCGATTTTGCTGATAAACCCTAAAACGACTGCAAGTGGAGATGTGCACCTTAGATTGCTTGCCATATGGATGCCGTAATAATCGTAATTGTGGTTTGTGATAGTTATTTGACTGAGAAAGACTACATTGTTGCTAGCGTTTCCCTTTTTCTGAATGTTTTGAGGCATTCAAACCGTCTGCTGAAAATGTAACAGGGCCCTTTTGCTCCAGAAATAAAATGGTTGACAGTTGCTTGGTTTCATTCAGGCAATGTATGGCACCTGTCATTATAGAGAAATGAATGATACTAACTTTGGTTGCAAGATACTCCTATATGATTTCTCACCTCACACAAATTCCTTTTTGGGGCAGCCTACTTTGAGGAGCTGCCCCAGGAACCGACTTTTTGAACTAGCGGGCTACTAGTTTTTTCTTCAATTTTGTAATTACTGCTACTTTCAGCAGACCAGATAGGCCGCACCTATTTTCCAGTGAGATTTCTTAGCACCAAAGCAAGTTCCTTTTGTGCAGCATCCATCTCACTATTATATACGGTCCAGCAAGATTTGAAAAGAAAAAAAAAGTTAACTGCAAACTTTTGTGCTGCAAGTTCCAGTTCGTGCTAGATGCATGCACCCCAAGACAGATTTGCAAATAGAATGCATAATCTGTGAAATGGTACAAATAAATGAACTGCTGGATGTGAGAAAGTAACAAACCTGCTATCAGCTTCCCTAAATAATAATCCTCTGTAAAGAAATATAAGAGCATAGGGAGTACTTTCGTATACACACCAGCATTGCAGCCAGCATGGCATCGAAGTACCGAATCATTTTGTTCCAAAAATAAACTAAATAATGTGATGAGAATAATATGGTATCTCCGAGAATCAATCCTCTTCAACTGAGGCAACCCACTAATAATTGACCCAGACCTGACCCTGGCCTCCGAGTATCAGTACAACTACATTACAAGATACTGGCACTATATATACACGGTATTTGTATATATTTCTTGTTAGAATATCACTAGCAAAATAAATAGTAGATTGATGGATAAAACAAGGGATAAGTATATTTTTCGTCCTCGAACTCTTCCCGGAGTTTAGAAATCGTCCCTCAACTCTAAATCGGAGAATTTTCGTCCCTCAACTATCAAAACCAGATAGTTTTCGTCCCTCGTGCTGCTTCGGGTGGTTTTAGTCCGGGGTGAACAGTAAAATCGAAAAAAATAGAAACAAAAATAAAAAAAATCTGAAATTTTAATGCATCAAAGATACTTTGGTGCGCAAGACACATACAAAATTTTGTGGTGTTTTGATATCCGAGCAGCTCGTGGCAAACAAAAAACTATAAATTTGTACGTCAGTCAACAGTAAATTCAAAATAAATAGCAAAAAATTTCAAAGCGGTATGAATTTTTTGGCATAAAAGAGGCTTTGGTGCCCAACGTGCGTGCAAATTTTCATGATGTTTGGGTATTGTACGAACTCGTGACAAAAAGAAACAAAATTTGGCTCAGATTTATTTCTTTAAGAAAAGTGCGCTATTTTGTGTTTTTGGCTAGAGCTCCTCGTATGTCATTGATCACAAAATTTTGCATGCATCTTGCGTACCTGAGCATCTTTGATGCCAAAATGTTTCATGTTTTTTTGATTTTTTTTGCTATTTTTTTAATTTACTGTTCACCGACGTACATATTTACAGTTTTTTGTTTGCCACGAGCTGCTTGAATGTCAAAACACCACAAAATTTTGCATAGGTCTTGTGCGCCAGATTATCTTCGATGCTGTAAAATTTCAGATTTTTTTGCTATTTTTTGATTTTATTGTTCACCGATTTACTGTTCATCTCGGACTAAAACCGCCCGAAGCGGCACGAGGGACAAAAACTATCCGGTTTTGATAGTTGAGGGACGAAAACTCTCTGGTTTAGAGTTGAGGGACGATTTCTAAACTCTCGGAAGAGTTCGAAGACGAAAAATATACTTATCCCATAAAACAAAGGTAATTCTAAATGCCAAAAGGTCTTTCTTATGTAAGTAACTGACAAGCAAGGAGGTTATAACTAGGTATTTGTTAGGATATCATGGGATCAACAGAATACTTTACTAAATGTCTCTGAAGCATTTCTTGTCTTCTTCTAACAATCAAAGAAACAAACACAAATCCAACAATATGTAGCTTAGAACATTCAAGACAGTTTCTGTCCAAAGAATTGTGGCAACCTGAAATCCAACTACATATAGTTTTGAGTGCCTACAAACTGAATGTCACCAATTATTTCACCAATGTATTCGCCATAATAATAAGCATCTAGGTCTACAAAGGAATGCAATATTATTTTTCCTAGCATATGATCCCAAATGCTGATACATGTGGCAGAAATTGGCATATGGCTCAAGAGAAGAGCTGACAAGCACACGCAAGTAGAAAGAGCAAGACAGGATGAAATTCGACTTGAAATGATATTAGGATAATTAAGCTGAAATTCCCTGGATTAGGTATTCAAAAGCATCCTGCTATATAACATACTTGGCTAGACTAAAGCACGGTGAGTTTTTGAAGAAAACATATCAACACCGCTGACCACATTAATGTGTTGCGACAAACTCAGTGACAACTAGCAACTGCAGCAGCCCTTTCTTCACCTGGAGAAAAACCAAAGTGTTCATTTGTTAGTAACCAATCATGAATGAATAGAAAATCAAAGACTCACCTATGTTACACAGTGTACGGACAAGAGGTGCGTACAAACTTATGGTCAGCTCAACAACAAAAAAAATCAACTCAACAATATAGAAAATAGCTATATCATATG
>NC_041385.1:8373239-8411744 GCF_002162155.2 Triticum dicoccoides | reverse complement strand
CACACACACACAAAGTAGAATTATATCATATTGCTGGCTATATCTCCTGAGAATACCAATGACAACAGAGTAAAGCCATCAGTTTTTTCGCACAAATTTGTTTGGTGGGGGAGGTGAATGATGAGACTTATGTTTCTAATAGTAAATAAATGGACTACAAATGCATTGCTTTCAACTTATAAAATATGAACAAGCCAAATCAGGGAGGAGTTTGGAAATACAATATGTGGATCATTAGCATATCATTTATGATGGAACATGAGTCATTTTTACTTAGCATCACAACTATTTTAATTGTTTGTTTGTGTTATTAGCATGTATGAATCCCTATATCCGAACGGGTTGTAGCTTGATGGTGCATGCTACCCACATTGGCCTTGAGATAATATCCAAAGAAAAAAAATAAAATATCCAAATTTCACAAACTATATTCAGAAGATCTTCTTACCTATTGAACCATTTCAGCCCATTAGCACATCAAATCAGACAGTCATCCTAACATTTTAGCTCCATATTCAGCAGTAATAGTTGTGCCTATAAGCATAAGAAGTCAGGCAATAAATTCGACAATAAAGGAAAATGGATAAGAGAAGCCACGTGTGAGAGTTGCGAAGATGTTGTAATGTGATCAAAATAACTGACTTTAATAGATGTTCTAATTATTTGTGAGCAATAGATGCGTTATAAGTCACTTGAGACTAGCAATAGATAAACAAAAACCACTTCTGTCATAAAATGAAAGGAATATTCATAAAAACAATATACTTAGCTATCTCATAATTGACAATATAGCTGGTAAAAAGAAAAAAAAAGAAAAAAAATACTCATGTAAACTCATTCATTGTCAAGCAACACAAAATTATGCCAAAACAATAAACTCTACCAACCAAAAGTGACACTAGGTATTATATTTCTGTTTTAAATAAATGGATGCTGATACAAGAAATTGATCATTTATGTGTTATTACAAATGTAACAAACACATGCATGAGGGGTCATTAACAAATGACAAAATCACTATTACAGAAAGCATGTATTGAATGGAAGTTGATTTGATGGGGTTAAGATTAATAGCCAGATCAAAACAGATAATAACTGATGAAAAGTTATAGCTACCTTTGAGGTTTCAAACGCATCACAACTAAGTTACTTATTTTACAGTTGATATGGTATTTTCGAGGATAGAAGACAATTGTATCCAAAAGATAATAGATACTAAAATAATATGGCTATAAGTTGGTCCATCTAAGGAGAGGGACAATTACTAAGTTTTATTACCAGAAATTACTTACTAAATGCAAGTTGTAAGTGAACATTCAAGAATAGCAATAACTATATGTGATCGATCATATCCAGAGCATAACTAGATTCGGTTACTCCTAAAATATAAAGATCAAGGATGAGCACTCACTTGGTGGATAGAAACTTGTGAAAGGATAACAGTAACTAGCAGAACCAATCCCCTTGAGTTTCTTGGATTGCATTGACTTGAGTTGAACCATATAGACATTGCCGTCGATATATAAAAACACTGCATTGTTGTCCTCATCGTGACCAACAAATTTTCCATGCAGTTCCCTACTTTTCCTAATCTTAGGAGGGAGCTCAAGAATGTTACGCAACGCAACCGTCTTCTGCCTCAACCAGATGGCAACACCCTTACTGTCCACCTTTCTTTTCCACATTTGAAGGTTATGGCAAGACAACACGATGAGACCAACAACACCATCCTCTGCCTGGATGATCTGAAAGTGGTCGATGAACCTATTATTCATACAGCGAGGCCCTCTGATCACCTCAAGGTTCTGACTGTCCAAATCAAATTGAAGTATGTTGTCTCGCCCATAGGTAGACGGCCAGTAAAGAACATTATCAACAAGGGTGCTAGGACTAGGAGACATATCAAAAATAGTATTTGTAGCCTCTGTTGAGATGATATCGCCCCAGATGCCGGTCTCCGAGCAGTAAACACAGGCGATGGGTCGATGATCCAGTTCGGACACCAAGACCACCTTGAAAGGGCACGAGTGGCAGCCGCCATGCACATGGCCCTGGCCGCCGGCAGCACAGAGCACCGCCCCGTTGAGGCAGGGGTAGCGTTCATTGAACTTGGGCGGAATAGACACCCGGTGCTGCTTGCTGGTGATAGGATCACACACAACGATCTCATCTCGCACCCAGTCTTTGACGAGGACGCGGCCGTGGCGGCAACCGAGCACTTTGGTATGCCGGGGGTTGCTGTAGCGTCCAAGGGAGAAGCGCTCCGGCGGGATGCAGTCTGGAGCTTCCCGTGGTCGTGGCCGAGCTCGTGGCCGAGCTCGAAGACGCCAAGGAGAGGTGGCTTCCCGTGGTGGGCGCGGAAGCGGGCGACGAACTTGGGGTCGGTGGCGAGGCGTCCCCACTGCTTGCGTACGGCGGATGCGCGGGGGAGGGAGGAGGGCTCCCGCGGGAGGCGGAGGAGGATCTCCATCAGCAGATCTTCGTCTTCGAGCGGGGACCGAGGCGCCGCCGGCGAGGTGCGGCGGCGGCGGCGGCTGGACATTTCGGCGCTCTCGCTCTCACAGCTGCAGATTTGGTTGGGCGTTGGGGATCGATCGAGAGTCTGAGCACAAGACGTACTAGGGTTGTCCCCCCGCAAGTTCAAATTGTCATGACCCTTCTCCTTCTTGCTGGGCCGTCCATACTTTACTGGGCTGGATACTTTTCTTTCTTTGGACCCCCCAATCCGATGTTCATACAATCCATTCGCATCGTAAATTTCTCATCGCCAATCTAGGGGTAATACTCGTACTATATTCTAAAAAAAACTGGGGGTAATACTTAGCTCAAAAATAAATCTACGGTAAGATTCCGTAAACCGGGCCATCCGGCAAAATAACTGCCGGTTTACGGGGTGGAGGTGATTTTTCCGTCGCGAATAGATCCCGTATATTCGATCACCCCGGATCTTTTTTTGGGGGTCCAGCATATTCCGGGCCGTTTCCGCTATATATATGGGAGTGGGGCAATTTTTAGATGGGCCTGAAAAACAAGAAACGGTTGACGGGAGGGAACCTTCAGCTCCCGCCACAGTCTTCCCCGAGGGGGACCTTGCCGGAACACCTCAATGTCGGCAACCACTGGACCCTAGCTGCGGCCATGCGAGCTGTCGCGGCCCCGTTAGCCAGTTGCTGCTGCTGTCGCTATAGCTAGCTGCAGCTGTTGTGGCCTGCGCTAGTTAGCTGCCGCTGCCGCCGCAAGATCGATGAGAATGGCGTCTTGCTGTGAGCTCGAGCGCCGGCACTCTGTCCATCCTGACGAGATCCTCATGGTGGAAGCAGCCGAGACTTTTTGCGGTATCCTGTCAAGCGATTTTTGCGGGGCGGGGTATACCGGATCTGCTAGAGATGCTCTAAGACGGGGTATACCAGATCTGCTAGATATGCTCTAATACTGGCATCATTAATCTGACTGCTAACGTGAGACTGATAACAAAAGTGTCAATCGGGATTTCATGAACAGTTCAGTGAGGAGGAAAGTGCCACAGGAAATACTCAAGCTAGCGGATGGAGATAAACCAATGGAACAGCTGAATAAGGTATCCAACAGATCACTGTATTTTTTACTACCATTCAAACCACAGTTCAGTCAGCTCTAGAGCAATTTTCTGACATTCACTGAGTTCAGACCAAATAGCATTTTTTGCATTCACTAGCTGTTTCCGGCGGGGCACGGTAATTTCCTGCTATTAATCGCAAACAAACATATAACTCTGCATGATACATTGATACTGTATATACGTGGGCATGAAGTATGTAACTATACATGATACTGAAGCGAACAAGTGTGTGTGTTGAACTAGTGGGGGCTCTGCTGCTTCTACCTCATGTCCCAGATTTTTTCCTTGTTCCACCATTCTTTGGTCCCGATGCATGGTATACATTGAGTATATGAAATCGCGCATGCTATGATGGTGCTAGTGCTAGGATCATTTTGCTGGAAACATGCTTTTTCAGCTATCAAATTTTGGGAACTTATTTTGTCCTTCAAAAATAAATCTCATTGGAACAAACTATAAATCTGATTATGTTTGACTTATACTACATCCTAAAAGGCTATCCATAAGGTAACATTCCATGACTAGAATTAACTCGGCATGCACGGTTCCTAAATGTGTAGAATTAACATGCCATGCACGGTGTTCTCTCTATCTAAACTATAGATATGTGTTCTCATGATAGCTTATTTATATACCTTCCCAGCTTAGGATGGATCACATTTACATGCACCTTTACTATGAAGATGGACATTTGTGTCTACCACCAAAGTTAGTGAGATGTTGAGTAAAGTGGTTTCGTCCTTCTCAACCACGCTATGTATTATGCATTTGTCTCAAGTACATAAGGGTTTGACATAAATTGAAAGTAATGCATGAACCTGCGTTATGGGGGTGATGCGTCAGAGACTCAAGAAAACAGCAGGTAAGGGCATCTCCAGCCGTTTGCCCCCCAGGAGGGGCAAAAAATCGCCTCCTGGGGGCGCACCGGCGCTAACGGCGCACGGGGGGCGTGATGCCCCCCAGTCGCGGCGCCCACGGTATTTAAATTTTTTTTAAGACGGCACAAACACGGCGCAAACACGGCACAAACATAGCAAACTTCGGCGAGTTCGTTCAAACATAAACATATTTTACAAAAAAAAAAACCGGCGGGCTACTCCCGCCGTCTCCCTCGCCGCCCGCCTTGCCGCCCTCCTCGTCGCCCGCCTCGCCGCCCGCCCAACGCGTCTACATGCCGAGGAGGCTGTAGAACCGCGTGTAGTCGTCGTCGTCGTCGTCGCTGCCGCCCCCGCCTAAGCCTCCGCCGTCCCTGCTACACCCCTCCCCCGGTTGGCGCAGCGGGTTGGAAGGCCCGGGGGCGTCGTCGTCGTCGCTGTCGAGGATCACGACGCCGTGCTCGTCCTCGCGCCCGCGCTTGCGGGCGGCGATCTCCTCCAGGGCCCGGCACTGCCGGACCGTCTCCTCACGGAGGTAGTCGTCCCGCGCCCACCGCATGGCGTCCTCGTCGGAGAAGCCGCGCCGGGCTATCTCCTCGTACTCCGCGGGGAGGCCGGGCTCCTTCTTGCGCTCGACGAGGCCGGGCTCCAGCTTGGGGTCGACGAGGACAAAACAGCCGGCGGGGCTCCGGCTTGACGGGGTGCCGATATGGACGCCGGAGCTGCGGGTGCGCGCGGCCACATGCGTGTCCTGGGGCTCCGGCTTGACGGGACGGAGGCAGGGCGAGCCGCCGGACGAAGAGGAGGACCCCCCGGTCTCCATGCGCCTCGGGGTCCAGGAGCTTCCCCGGCGGCGTGAAAAGGAAGGGGGAGCGGGGTAGTCGAGGCGCGGCGTGTTGCCGCCCTCGATGTACTCGAGGACGGCGTCCAGCGTGCGCCCTGGCACGCCCCACCATCGATGCCGGCCCGCGGAGTTTTGGTGGCCTCGAGTTGCTGGGCGTGACGGCGGCGGAAGTAGAGCTCCCACAGTGAGCTGTCGGGGGCGTACCGCGGCGCGTCCCTCGCCGCAGGCGGCAGGTTCGACCGGATGCGGGCGATCTCCGCGTGCCGCACCGCGCCAGAGGGTACCGGTGGCACCGGCACGCCGCCCGCGCTGATCCTCCACGCATCGGGCACCCGCATGTCCGGCGGGACCGGGTACTCGGCCTCGTAAAGGAGGCGAGCCTCGTCTTCATGGAGATGGCGGCGGCCGAAGCCGTTCACCGCCGCGCCGTCGCCTGGGAAACGTTCGGCCATTGGAAGGCGCCGGAAAGGTGGAGAGGAGAGGGAGGAAGGAGCGACGGCGGAGGGGAAGGAGCGACGGCGGAGGGGAAGTGTGACGAACGAGCGCACCGGGGCGCGGTATATATAGGCCGGCACGCCGCCCACACGCGTGGCACCGTGCGTACGCGTGGCGGGCGAGGCGAGGGCGAGGGACGCGCGTCGTCCGGCCTTCACTGCGCCGCCCGTGAAGCATCAATGGCGCAGGCTGACCGGCGCGGCAGCTTTGGCATTGATTCGCCGCGGGAAACGAGGCGATGAGGACGACGAAGGGCCGAGAAGCAACCCGGTCGCTGACGCATCGGGCCCGCGGTTTCTTCGCACCAAAAAACTTCGCCCGGCGCCCCCGAGCGCCCCCCAGCGCGCCGGGTTCAGGCTGGGTCCGCCGGCGCTGTTTTCGGCCCAAGCCGGCGAAAATCGGGCTCCTGGGGGCGCGACTGGGCCGTTTTTTCGGCGCCGCCGCGAAAAAATCGCCTGGGGAGGCCTTCTTGGGGGCGCGGCTGGAGATGCCCTAACAGACGGGTTCGCATATCCACGTACACAATATGTGAGTTGTTACATGTTCAGGCATTTTTGCATAGTGGCCCAAGCAACCAATTTTGCAGAAACCAGAATTATTCGTCCGCTGCAAAGCTCCTGCGCAAATAAATATAACATCTCCGTGTTTCCCTCTCCACTGGTTGTAACATGAGGTAGGAGCAACTCTATTGCTGAGGAGACCACGACGTACTAGTGTAGCCTTTCTCTTCATATCTTTCTTGTCACAGAAGTAGCACATTGCCAAAATGATATTGAACTGATGGAACATGGAATTACGCCAACCATAGTTCTGCAAATCCACCATGGGTCCGTCAAATTACATGGGTTAATAGTTAGAGTTTCTTGAGAGAAGTCATAACTAAATTCGTAATACTTTCATGCAAATACTAATCATCTCTAGCTAAATAATACACCAAAGCTTGTCCAGAAAGCTTATTTATGTACCTTCGAAGCTTCAAATGGGAGCATTTCATGTGTTTTCCTTCAATGTTATATA
The DNA here is from genome assembly GCF_002162155.2 of Triticum dicoccoides. Lineage (NCBI taxonomy): Eukaryota > Viridiplantae > Streptophyta > Magnoliopsida > Poales > Poaceae > Triticum > Triticum dicoccoides. Next base: position 8,404,915 of record NC_041385.1, on the reverse strand, counting down.
TTGCCGGCCGGTTAATGTCACAAGTCGAATAGATCAACTACACCAAGAATCCTCCTTTACCACCAACCAGCTTACATTTAGTTATTAAGACAGTAGACATTACTTAGATTTAAAGTGAAAGTGAGTGCAAGCCACCCCAATGGCATCCCGATATTGCCCGCCCAGCTAACACAAGGATGACTCAGATTGGCCGATACACCTTCATAACAAAGGGCACGACGGTCATTTTTTGAAAAGTGCCCACCCGCACGCCCGACTGCCCGAGGCGTGTATGTATACGAATTATAAACGTGAAACAGTTTGAGGGAAGATGCCTCTCAAGGGGCGATCAGCTCATATATTGCTCATATATTTATAGCAGGATTACAAGTCTTGGAGACCAAGAAAGAAACCCTATACGCGTATATGCACAACCGTATGCAAAAGGAATACGCGAGGTTAGGTATACAAAGTTATACTTTAACATCCCCCCACAGTTTGTGCGTCGGTCGAACGCATAAACTGTACCGAAAGTCCAGGAAGAGCATAAACTGTACCGAAAGTCCAGGAAGAGCTGAGACGGTAAGCCCTTCGTCATGATATCGGCAAACTGCTGTGAGGACGACACGTGGAGAACCCGAATCTGACCGAGAGACACCTTCTCGCGAACGAAGTGGATGTCGATCTCGATGTGCTTCGTCCGGCGATGCGGGACTGGGTTACATGCCATGTAAACAGCACTGACGTTATCACGGAAGACAACGGTCACGGACGGAAGAGGACGATGAAGCTCAAGAAGAAGCTGTCGAAGCCAGCAGCACTCAGCCACGACATGTGCCACGGCTCTGTACTCAGCCTCGGCACTGGAGGGAGACACCGTGGCCTGGCGTTTGGAGGGCCAGGACACCAGTTGTCACCGAGATAGACACAGTAGCCAGAAGTAGAGCGTCGTGTGTCAGGGCAGCCGGCCCATTCCGCGTGGGAGTAGGCGGTGAGCGAGGCGGCCGGTGTGGAGTGGAGCTGAAGGCCGAGGTCGAGGGTGCCACGGACATAGCAAAGAATCCGCTTGACGAGGTTGAGATGAGGTTCCCGGGGAGCGTGCATGTAGAGGCACGCTTGCTGGACAACATGAGCAATGTCGGGGTGAGTGAGCATCAGGTACTGAAGAGCCCCGACAAAGCTCCGGTACTCAGTGGCATCGGTGACGAGGGGACCCTCATCGCGGAGAGCTTGCAACGGGTGTCAACGGGTGTAACACACGGGTTGCAGTCCATCATGCCAGCGCCCTGAAGAAGGTCGATGGCGTACTGGCGCTGCGAGAGAAGCATCCCTAAAGCAGACCGAGAGACCAAGATCCAGAGGAAGTAAGTCAAGTCCCCGGGATCGGTCATGGAGAACTCGCGGTGAAGCTCGTCGGTGACGTGTTGGAGAAGCCCGGCGCTGGATGCAGTGAGGATGATGTCGTCGATGTAGAGAAGCAAGTAGGCCATCTCAGAACTGTTGCGGAACGTTGCAGAAAATTAAAAATTTTCCTACGGTTTCACCAAGATCCATCTATGAGTTCATCTAAGCAACGAGTCAAGGGAGTGAGATTGCATCTACATACCACTTGTAGATCGCGTGCGGAAGCGTTCAAGGGAAGGGTGATGATGGAGTCGTACTCGCCGTGATTCGAATCACCGATGACCAAGTGCCGAACGGACAGCACCTCCGCGTTCAACACACGTACGGGACGGGAGACGTCTCCTCCTTCTTGATCCAGAAAGGGGGAAGGAGAGGTTGATGATGATCCAGCAGCACGACGGCGTGGTGGTGGATGCAACAGAACTCCGGCAGGGCTTCGCCAAGCTGCGGCGGGAGGAGGACGAGGTGTAGCAGGGGGGAGGCGCCAATGCACAGGGTGCGGCTGCCCTCCCCCTTGCCCTCCTTTATATAGGCCCCCAGGAGGGGCGCCGGCCCTGGGAGATCCAATCTCCCAAGGGCGCGGCGGCCAGGGGGGTGGAGTACCCCCCAAGGCAAGTGGGGAGCCCCCCCACCCTAGGGTTTCAACCCTAGGCGCAGGGGGTGGGCCTAGGGGGCGCACCAGCCCACTATGGGCTGGTTCCCCTCCCCACTTCAGCCCTTGGGGCCCTCCGGGATGGGTGGCCCCACCCGGTGGACCCCCGGGACACTTCCGGTGGTCCCGGTACAATACCGGGTGACCCCGAAACTTTCCCGATGGCCGAAACATCACTTCTTATATATAATTCTTTACCTCCGGACCATTCCGGAACTCCTCGTGACGTCCGAGATCTCATCCGGGACTCCGGACAACATTCGGTTTGTTGCATACTCATATTCATACAACCCTAGCGTCACTGAACCTTAAGTGTGTAGACCCTACGGGTTCGGGAGACACGTAGACATGACCGAGACGACTCTCGAGCAATAACCAACAGCGGGATCTGGATACCCATGTTGGCTCCCACATGCTCCTCGATGATCTCATCGGATGAACCACGATGTCGAGGATTAAACGACCCCGTATTCAATTCCCTTTGTCAATCGGTATGTTACTTGCCCGAGACTCGATCGTCGGTATCCCAATACCTCGTTCAGTCTCGTTACCGGCAAGTCACTTTACTCGTACCATAATGCATGATCCTGTGACCAAACACTTGGTCACTTTGAGCTCATTATGATGATGCATTACCGAGTGGGCCCAGAGATACCTCTCCGTCATACGGAGTGACAAATCCCAGTCTCGATCCGTGTCAACCCAAAAGACACTTTCAGAGATACCTGTAGTGCACCTTTATAGTCACCCAGTTACGTTGTGACGTTTGATACACCTAAAGCACTCCTACGGCATCTGGGAGTTACACGATCTCATGGTCTAAGGAAAGGATACTTGACATTGGAAAAGCTCTAGCAAACGAACTACACGATCTTGTGCTATGCTTAGGATTGGGTCTTGTCCATCACATCATTCTCCTAATGATGTGATCCCGTTATCAACGACATCCAATGTCCATAGCCAGGAAACCATGACTATCTGTTGATCAACGAGCTAGTCAACTAGAGGCTTACTAGGGACATATTATGGTCTATATATTCACACGTGTATTACGATTTCCAGATAATACAGTTATAGCATCAATAAAGACAATTGTCATGAACAAAGAAATATAATAATAATACTTTTATTATTGCCTCTAGGGCATATTTCCAACAGTCTCCCACTTGCACTAGAGTCAATAATCTAGTTACATTGTGATGAATCGAACACCCATAGAGTTCTGGTGTTGATCATGTTTTGCTCGCGAGAGAGGTTTAGTCAACGGATCTGCGACATTCAGATCCGTATGTACTTTGCAAATATCTATGTCTCCATCTTGAAAATTTTCACGGATGGAGTTGAAGCGACGCTTGATGTGTCTGGTCTTCTTATGAAACCTGGGCTCCTTGGCAAGGGCAATAGCTCCAGTGTTGTCACAGAAGAGTTTGATCGGCCCCGACGCATTGGGTATGACTCCTAGGTCGGTCATGAACTCCTTCACCCAAATTGCTTCATGCGCTGCCTCCGAGGCTGCCATGTACTCCGCTTCACATGTAGATCCCGCCACGACGCTCTGCTTGCAGCTGCACCAGCTTACTGCTCCACCATTCAACATATACACGTATCTGGTTTGCGACTTAGAGTCATCCAGATCTGTGTCGAAGCTAGCGTCGACGTAACCTTTACGACGAGCTCTTCGTCACCTCCATAAATGAGAAACATGTCCTTTGTCCTTTTCAGGTACTTCAGGATATTCTTGCCGCTGTCTAGTGTTCCTTGCCGGGATTACTTTGGTACCTTCCTACCAAACTTACGACAAGGTTTACATCAGGTCTGGTACACAGCATGACATACATAATAGATCCTATGGCTGAAGCATAGGGGATTACACTCATCTCTTCTTTATCTTTTGCCGTGGTCGGGGACTGAGCCGAGCTCAATCTCACACCTTGCAACACAGGCAAGAACCCTTTCTTGGATTGATCCATTTTGAACTTCTTCAAAATCTTATCAAGGTATGTGCTCTGTGAAAGACCTATGAGGCGTCTCGATCTATCTCTATAGATCTTGATGCCTAATATATAAGCAGCTTCTACAAGGTCCTTCATTGAAAAACACTTATTCAAGTAGGCCTTAATGTTGTCCAAAAGTTCTATATCATTTCCCATCAAGAGTATGTCATCTACATATAATATGAGAAATTCTACAGATCTCCCACTCACTTTCTTGTAAACGCGGGCTTCTCCATAAGTCTGCATAAACCCAAACGCTTTGATAATCTCATCAAAGCGAATTCTCCAACTCCGAGATTCTTGCACCAGCCCATAAATGGATCGCTGGAGCTTGCATACTTTGTTAGCGTTCTTAGGATCAACAAAACCTTCCGGCTGCATCATATACAGTTCTTCCTTAAGATGTCCGTTAAGGAATGCCGTTTTGACGTCCATCTTCCATATCTCATAATCATAGTATGCGGCAATTGCTAACATGATTCGGACGGACTTTAGCTTCGCTATGGGAGAGAAAGTCTCATCGTAGTCAACCCCTTGAACTTGTCGATAACCCTTAGTGACAAGTCGAGCTTTATAGATGGTAACATTACCATCCGCGTCCGTCTTCTTCTTAAAGATCCATTTGTTTTCTATCGCTCGCCGATCATCGGGCAAGTCCGTCAAAGTCCATACTTTGTTTTCATACATGGATTCTATCTCGGATTTCATGGCTTCAAGCCATTTGTTGGAATCTAGGCCCGCCATCGCTTCTTCATAGTTCGAAGGTTCACCGTTGTCTAACAACATGATTTCCAGGACAGGGTTGCCGTACCACTCTGGTGCGGAACGTGTCCTTGTGGACCTATGAAGTTCAGTAGCAACTTGATCTGAAGTACCTTGATCATCATCATTATTTTCCTCCTCTGTTGGTGTAGGCATCACAGGAACATTTTCCTGTGCTGCACTACTTTCCCGTTCGAGAGGTAGTACTTCATCGAGTTCTACTTTCCTCCCACTTACTTCTTTCGAGAGAAACTCTTTTTCCAGAAAGGATCCGTTCTTGGCAACAAGGATCTTGCCCTCGGATCTTAAGTAGAAGGTATACCCAATGGTTTCCTTAGGGTATCCTATGAAGACGCATTTTTCCGACTTGGGTTCGAGCTTTTCAGGTTGAAGTTTCTTGACATAAGCATCGCATCCCCAAACTTTTAGAAACGACAGCTTAGGTTTCTTCCCAAACCATAATTCATACAGTGTCGTCTCAACGGACTTAGACGGTGCCCTATTTAAAGTGAATGTAGCTGTCTCTAGAGCGTATCCCCAAAATGATAGCGGTAAATCGGTAAGAGACATCATAGACCGCACCATATCCAGTAGAGTGTGATTACGATGTTCGGACACACCGTTACGCTGAGGTGTTCCAGGCGGCGTGAGTTGTGAAACGATTCCACATTTCCTTAAGTGTGTACCAAATTCGTGACTTAAATATTCTCCTCCACGATCTGATCGTAGGAACTTTATCTTTCGGTCACGTTGATTCTCTACCTCATTCTGAAATTCCTTGAACTTTTCAAAGGTCTCAGACTTGTGTTTCATTAAGTAGACATACCCATATCTACTCAAGTCATCAGTGAGAGTGAGAACATAACGATATCCTCCGCGAGCCTCAACGCTCATTGGACCGCACACATCGGTATGTATGATTTCCAATAAGTTGGTTGCTCGCTCCATTGTCCCGGAGAATGGAGTCTTGGTCATTTTGCCCATGAGGCATGGTTCTCATGTGTCAAATGATTCATAATCGAGAGACTCTAAATGTCCATCAGCATGGAGCTTCTTCATGCGCTTGACACCAATGTGACCAAGGCGGCAGTGCCACAAGTATGTGGGACTATCGTTATCAACTTTACATCTTTTGGTATTCACACTATGAATATGTGTAATATTACACTCGAGATTCATTAAGAATAAACCATTGACCATCGGGGCATGACCATAAAACATATCTCTCATATAAATAGAACAACCATTATTCTCGGATTTAAATGAGTAGCCATCTCGTATCAAACGAGATCCAGATACAATGTTCATGCTCAAACTTGGCACTAAATAACAATTATTAAGGTTTATAACTAATCTCGTAGGTAAATGTAGAGGTAGCATGCCGACGACGATCACATCGACCTTGGAACCATTCTCGACGCGCATCGTCACCTCATCCTTCGCCAGTCTCCGCTTATTCCGCAGCTCCTGCTGTGAGTTACAAATATGAGCAACGACACCGGTATCAAATACCCAGGAGTTACTACGAGTACTGGTAAGGTACACATCAATTACATGTATATCAAATATACCTTTGGTGTTGCCGGCCTTCTTACCCGCTAAGTATTTGGGGCAGTTCCGCTTCGAGTGACCCTTCCCCTTGCAATAAAAGCACTCAGTCTCAGGCTTGGGTCCATTCTTTGACTTCTTCTTGGTAACGGGCTTACCGGGCGCGGCAACATCCTTGCCGTCCTTCTTGAAGTTCTGCTTGCCCTTGCCCTTCTTGAACTTAGTGGTCTTATTGACCATCAACACTTGATGTTCTTTCTTGATTTCAACCTCTGCTGACTTCAGAATTGAAAATACTTCAGGAATGGTCTTCACCATCCCCTGCATATTGTAGTTCATCACAAAGCTCTTGTAGCTTGGTGGGAGCGACTGAAGAATTCTGTCAATGACCGCCTCGTCCGGGAGGTTAATGTCCAGCTGGGACAGGCGGTTGTGCAACCCAGACATTTTGAGTATGTGCTCACTGACAGAACTATTTTCCTCTATCTTACAACTATAGAACTTGTCGGAGACTTCATATCTCTCGACCCGGGCATGAGCTTGGAAAACTAGTTTCAGCTCTTCGAACATCTCATATGCTCCATGTTGCTCAAAACGCTTTTGGAGCCCCGGTTCTAAGCTGTAAAGCATGCCGCACTGAACGAGGGAGTAATCATCAGCACGAGACTGCCGAACGTTCATAACGTCTTGGTTCTCTGGGACGGGAGCATCACCTAGCGGTCCTTCTAGGACATATTGTTTCCTGGCAGCTATGAGGATGATCCTCAGGTTCCGGACCCAGTCCGTATAGTTGCTGCCATCATCTTTCAGCTTGGTTTTCTCTAGGAATGCGTTGAAGTTCATGTTGACATGAGCGTTGGCCATTTGATCTACAAGACATATTTCCAAAGGTTTTAGACTAAGTTCATGATAATTAAGTTCATCTAATCAAATTATTACAATGAACTCCCACTCAGATTAGACATCCCTCTAGTCATCTAAGTGTTACACGATCCGAGTCGACTAGGCCGTGTCCGATCATCACGTGAGACGGACTAGTCATCGTCGGTGAACATCTTCATGTTGATCGTATCTTCCATACGACTCGTGTTCGACCTTTCGGTCTCTGTGTTCCGAGGCCATGTCTGTACATGCTAGGCTCGTCAAGTTAACCCTAAGTGTTTTACATGTGTAAAACTGTCTTACACTCGTTGTATGTGAACGTAAGGATCTATCACACCCGATCATCACGTGGTGCTTCGAAACGACGAACTTTAGCAACGGTGCACAGTTAGGGGAGAACACTTCTTGAAATTGTTGTAAGGGATCATCTTATTTACTACCATCGTTCTAAGTAAACAAGATGCATAAACATAATAAACATCACGTGCAATTATATAGTAGTGACATGATATGGCCAATATCATATAGCTCCATTGATCTCCATCTTCGGGGCTCCATGATCATCTTGTCACCGGCATGACACCATGATCTCCATCATCATGTCTTCACATGAAGTTGTCACGCCAACGACTACTTCTACTTCTATGGCTAACGCGTTTAGCAATAAAGTAAAGTAATTTACATGGCGTTCTTCAATGACACGCAGGTCATACAAAAATAAAGACAACTCCTATGGCTCCTGCCGGTTGTCATACTCATCGACATGCAAGTCGTGATTCCTATTACAAGAACATGATCTCATACATCATAGTATATCATTCATCATTCATCACAACTTCTGGCCATATCACATCACATGACAATTGCTGCAAAAACAAGTTAGACGTCCTCTAATTGTTGTTGCATATTTTACGTGGCTGCAATTGGGTTCTAGCAAGAACGTTTTCTTACCTACGACTAACCACAACGTGATTTTGTCAACTTCTATTTACCCTTCATAAGGACCCTTTTCATCGAATCCGCTCCAACTAAAGTGGGAGAGACAGACACCCGCCAGCCACCTTATGCAACTAGTGCATGTCTGTCGGTGGAACCGGTCTCACGTACGCATTCGTGTAAGGTTGGTCTGGGCCGCTTCATCCCACAATACCGCTGAAGCAAGAAAAGACTAGTAGTGGCAAGCAAGTTGACAAGATCTACGCCCACAACCAAATTGTGTTCTACTCATGCAATAGAGAACTACGCATAGACCTAGCTCATGATGCCACTGTTGGGGAACGTTCCAGAAAATTAAAATTTTTCCTACGGTTCACCAAGATCCATCTATGAGTTCATCTAAGAAACGAGTCAAGGGAGTGAGATTGCATCTACATACCACTTGTAGATCGCGTGTGGAAGCATTCAAGGGAAGGGTGATGATGGAGTCGTACTCGCCGTGATTCGAATCACCGATGACCAAGTGCCGAACGGATAGCACCTCTGCGTTCAACACACGTATGGGATGGGAGAAGTCTCCTCCTTCTTGATCCAGCAAGGGGGAAGGAGAGGTTGATGATGATCCAGCAGCACAACGGCGTGGTGGTGGATGCAGCAGAACTCCGGCAGGGCTTCACCAAGCTGCTGCGGGAGGAGGACGAGGTGTACCAGGGGGAAGGAGGCGCCAATGCACAGGGTGCGGCTGCCCTCCCCCTTTCCCTCCTTTATATAGGCCCCCAGGGGGGGTGCCGGCCCTGGGAGATACAATCTCCCAAGGGGGCGGCGGCCCGGGGGGTGGAGTACCCCCCAAGGCAAGTGGGGAGCCCCCCACCCTAGGGTTTCAACCCTATGCGCAGGTGGTGGGCCTAGGGGGCGCACCAGCCCACTATGGGTTGGTTCCCCTCCCCACTTCAGCCCTTGGGGCCCTCCGGGATGGGTGGCCCCACCCGGTGGACCCCGGGACACTTCTGGTGGTCCCGGTACAATACCGGGTGACCCCGAAACTTTCTCGATGGCCGAAACATCACTTCCTATATATAATTCTTTACCTCCGGACCATTCCGGAACTCCTCGTGACGTCCGGGATCTCATCCGGGACTCCGAACAATATTCGGTTTGCTGCATACTCATATTCATACAACCCTAGCGTCACCGAACCTTAAGTGTGTAGACCCTACGGGTTCGGGAGACACGTAGACATGACCGAGACGACTCTCGAGCAATAACCAACAGCGGGATCTGGATACCCATGTTGGCTCCCACATGCTCCTCGATGATCTCATTGGATGAACCACGATGTCGAGGATTAAACAACCCCGTATTCAATTCCCTTTGTCAATCGATATGTTACTTGCCCGAGACTCGATCGTCGGTATCCTAATACCTCGTTCAGTCTCGTCAACGGCAAGTCACTTTACTCGTACCGTAATGCATGATCCTGTGACCAAACACTTGGTCACTTTGAGCTCATTATGATGATGCATTACCGAGTGGGCCCAGAGATACCTCTCCGTCATACGGAGTGACAAATCCCAGTCTCGATCCGTGTCAACCCAACAGACACTTTCAGAGATACCTGTAGTGCACCTTTATAGTCACCCAGTTACGTTGTGACGTTTGATACACCCAAAGCACTCCTACGGCATCCGGGAGTTACACGATCTCATGGTCTAAGGAAAGGATACTTGACATTGGAAAAGCTCTAGCAAACGAACTACACGATCTTGTGCTATGCTTAGGATTGGGTCTTGTCCATCACATCATTCTCCTAATGATGTGATCCCGTTATCAACGACATCCAATGTCCATAGCCAGGAAACCATGACTATCTGTTGATCAATGAGCTAGTCAACTAGAGGCTTACTAGGGACATATTATGGTCTATGTATCCACACGTGTATTACGTTTTCTGGATAATATAGTTATAGCATGAATAAAGACAATTATCATGAACAAAGAAATATAATAATAATACTTTTATTATTGCCTCTAGGGCATATTTCCAACAAGAACCGCACCGGAGCATGAACTGAGACATGTCGCTCTGGGAAGCCACAAATCCAGTCGATGAGCGTGATGAGCGAACCGCTGGTACCACGCGTGGGGCGCCTCCTTGAGTCCATAGAGGGACTTGTGGAGCAGGCAGACGTGGTGAGGACATGTAGGGTCGATGAAGTCGGGCGGCTTCTAACAATGTATCACCTCGTCAAGGTCGCCATGGAGGAAGGCGTTCTTGACGTCCAGCTAATGAACCAACCAAGCATGTGAGACGGCGATGCTGAGCACAACGCGGATCGTGGTCGGCTTGATGACGGGACTAAAAGTCTCATCGTAGTCAATACCAGGCAGCTGCGAGAATCCATGGACCACCCACCTAGCCCTGTACCGAGCAAGAGCACCATCAGCACCAAACTTGTGCTTGAAGATCCACTTCCCTGAAACAACGTTAGCACCAACCGGATGAGGAACAAGAGTCCAAGTGCGGTTCTGAAGAATAGCATCGTACTCCTCGGACATGGCGGCACGCCAAATGGGATCCTAGAGAGCAGAGCGATAGGTTTTGGGAATAGGGGATATGAGAGAGTGTTCAGCCGAGAGATTGAGTTTGTCAATGGGCTGAAAGATGGCACGCTTGGCACGAGTGAGCATGGTGTTAGTGTTGATGGCAGAAGCGGTGCTGCCGTGAGAGCGACGAGGAGGGGGAGGGGGTGGTGGTGATGGTGGGGAAGGTGACTGGCCGAGGGACTCAGACGGGGGTGGCGCAGGTGAGGCGGGCGCGATGATGATTGATGTCGGGGGTACAGGACCCGAGCCATGCAGAGTGGGCTGGGCCGAGGAGGCCGGTGCCATGCTGGGCTGGCCCGCCAGGGGCGCGACGACCGCAGGAGCCGGCTGCGTGGGGCCAGGTCTAGGAGAAAGTCGAGATCGTCTGGAGACTGAGTGGTGCGAGTGGTGGCAAAGGGAAAGGTGTGTTCGTCAAAGATTACATGGTGAGAGATGATGATGCGGCGCGACGATAAATCTAGACACCTATATCCGCGGTGCGAGGTAGGATACCGAAGGAAAACGCATGCTGTGGAGCAAGGGGCGAGTTTCTGAGGTGCCGTGACGGACTGGTTTGGATAGCATAGGCACCCAAAGACACGGAGGTCGGAGAAGGAGGGTGGCTTTTGGTAGAGGAGTGTATATGGGATCCGGAAATCTAATGCTTGGCTTGGACGGCGGTTAAGCAACAAGGTCGCGACGGCAAGGGCCTTGGCCCAGTATGCGGGAGGCATATAAGCCTGGAACGGGAGGGTGCGGGTGATGTCGTTGAGTGTGCGAAGAGCACGTTGGGGCCTTGCCGTTTTGAGGAGAAGTGTACGGGCAGGACATGTGGAGGTGTGTACGGTTGCGGGCAAGGAACTCGATGAAGGTGGAGTTAACAAACTCGGTACCATTGTCAGTTTTGAAGGACATGATAGGGAGGTTGAATTGTGTGCATGCATAAGCGACAAAATTGACAAGAATATCACATATGCCGGATTTCTGGTGAAGGGGAAACGTCCACATAAAATGAGAAAAATCATCAACAATGACAAGGTAATATTTGAAACTTGAATTACGAGCAAGAGGTGATGTCCATAAATCACAATGAAGTAATTGCAACGGAGTGACACAAACTGTTGATGATCTAGAAAATGGTAGATGCACGTGCTTGCCAAGTTGGCATGCATGACACACTTGAGTACTTTTATTACACGGAATAGTAAATTCTGAAGATAAATGTGACATAGAGTCACGACCTGGATGTCCTAAGCGACAATGCCACATCTCCGATGCGGTGGTGGTGGCGACGAGTCCAAACGGCGAGGTGGTGGGGTAGGTGTTGGCGAAGAACTCGTAGAGTGGTCCAGGGCTACTGCAGCGAATGATCTCGCGCCGAGTGTGCAGATCCTTAATAGAAAAACCACACGGGTCATATTCGACAGAAACAGAATTATCGATGGTAAACTGACGAGTAGAAAGAAGATTTTTGATAATATCTGGAACAGCAAGAACATTGTTTAGGTAAAAGGTGTGACTAGGTGTGCGGAGAGTGACGTGGCCGGTGGCGGTGATGGGGAGAGGGACACCATTACCAACGGTAACAAGGAGGGAGGAGGAGGATGGGAGGAAGAGGAGAGCATACCAGGGTCGTAGACCATGTGCGAGGTGGCTCCGGAATCCATCACCCATGCGCCCGGCGTGGAGGAGCGGACGGCAGAGGGCCCGACCTTGGTGCTTAGGGCGGCGACGAGGGCGGAGCAGTCCCATGCAGGGGCCTGGACGGTGCCGGTGGGGTTGTAGGGCGCCGCGGGTGGAGGCGGGTTGGTGCCCCAGGCCTCGCCGTGCAGGGGCGCCAGCTAAGTCGTGTAGGCGACCTGGCCTGGGGGAACCCAGGTGAACTGGCGAGGCGGCGCCGTAGGAGCGGTGGACCATGGGGCTGGCCCGAGGAGGCCAGCACCCCCCGGCGGGAGCAGCCGAAGCACCGTAGGGACGCCAGGCGGGCTGCATCTGCTGAGCCTGGCCGGTGTAGGGGTTGAAGCAGATCCACGGGTCGGGCGCCGCGGCGGCGTAGGCAGTGTTGGAGTTGGCAGCGCCCCCGCCGACGTTCTTCTTCTTCTTCAACCAGCGGCCGCCATTGCCGCCTGAGATGGCGCCGATGGAGGATCCGGCGGTGTTGCTGTAGAGGGCGACCTGAGACGGCACGGGGCCGCCAGGGGCGGCGTTGGCGAGCTGGTTCTCGCGTAGAAGGTGGATGGAGCACGTCTGCAGGAAGGTGGGAGCCGGAACCTGCATTGTGACGAGAGTGGTTATGCCGGAGAAGCAGGGGTTGAGCCCCCGGAGGCAGGTGAGGACCAGGGCCTGGTCGGTCACGGGCTGCCCCATGTCCACAAGCACACGTCGGAGAGGGCCTTCAGGCGATGGCAGTAGGCGGTGATGGTGAGGTCGCCTTGGAAGATGGCCAGGAACTGCGCCTCGAGGTAGACGACGCAGGTGAGCTGATTGTCGAGGAAGAGGTTCTTGATCAGCGCGTAGGCCTCGTACGCGGTCTGATCTTGGGCCATGATTGTGTCGAGGATGTCCTCGCTGATGGAGCCATAGATCCACGAGTGTTATAGTTGTGTCGAATATACTATGTACGCAAGGGGTTACGTGGACTTGGAGTTGTAATTAGTGTGGTTAGGTACGAGTTGTGTAGGAGTCGGACACTTGTATCCTAGGCCTCTTATATACGGAGGGGCACCACACGTTGTAACCCATGACGACTTGATAGCAATAGGTACGCGGGGGAGCCGACGGCTTGTGCCGGCGCTCGGGAGGCCGGTGTTGTGGTATCTTGGGGAGGAGCGCCCGTAGTCATGCCCCGGGGATGTGGCCATATCGGTGTGTCGTCTATGATCTTGCATTAGCGTTTTATTCTAACAAGTAGTATTAGAGCAAGGTTGTGAGAAGGCTATGCGGAAGATCATCCGGAGGTACGAGGATCATGCTCGACGGGCGCCATGGAACGTCCGATTGGTGCAAGGTGGAGCATGGCGGCGATCGCGGATGCGGTCGGTGGTGTCGGACACTTCGGGCAGGAGGCCTGGACCGTTCGATGGGCTGCGGTCGGTGAGGACCGGCTAGACGTGGCGATCGGACCGTCGTAGTGGCTGTTGAAGACGTTGCGGAGGCGACGGATTCGGCTCGCGATCAGACCGGCGGCCAGACGTGGGGGACGGCCGGATAGATCGGAGTGTGAGAGCATCGAGATGATGCGCTCGGTGTTGTACAAGGGCGGCGACGCGGCACTGCGGACGGATTGTGTCGGGGACGTGGATGGCCAGGGTACGGCACGGCTCGTGCACGGACGATGCGCGAGATGGCGACTGTTGCGGCAGGGTTGGCGTTGATGAGTACGTGCAACAGGGCTGAACAGATTGCTGGCGAAAACGAAGATCAGTGACGGCGTGAGCTGTTCGTCGGATACGGCGGCGAGTTTTTTCCAAGATGCACGGACCGAGAGAAGCAAGGTTACGGTGTTGTGCGTACACGAAGCAGTTTGCGACGTGCGGCAGCAGGTCTCGTCAGGCAGCCTACAACGCAAGGAAATTGACGTGTTGGTTCAGGACTCCAACGGATGCGATGGAGAAGCCACCGGTTGTGATACGTGTACAGATTGGATTTTGTGAGTTTCCTTTTGTATGCATGTGGGGCCGGTTCGGACTAGTGCACAGGCACGGTGGTCCATGGCTTTGCATGCATGTACGGTTTTGGATTGAACAAAAGATAATCTGGGTGTATGCATTTTCGGCCGGAGGCGTGACTGCTGGAGTTGGGTTCGACTACGGCTGCTGCTTGGAATCTGTGATGCCGTGACGATTTAGACTCGGTTTTTTCGTGTCAGCGAAGGAAAAGTATGGTCGGCTGATCCAGCGGAAATAAAAAGCTGGCGACGGGGGCTAGCAGACACAACAGAAATTGTTTGCGAGTTCAGGGAAAAGCTGGAGCGGACGAGTTGCTGTGGGCGGAATTAATATTGCGCGTTGCGGCAAGAGGCTTCAAGTGATTTTCTGAAGGGCAGACAGGAAGGTTGTGCGGGTCATATTTTTTGGTAGATCACGGACTGCGGCGTGGCTTCAGACGAGGAATACGGGATCAGTGATCTTTTTCGTGAGGAAGTCGCAGAGAAAAACAAGGGCGGTAAGACCGGCGGCAACAGGTCGGTTAGATCGCGGCTCGGCATGGCGCCGGGGTTCACCAAGTTTGGTCTGGAGAAATTCGATGGCACGGGTAACTTCGGTCTATGGCAGACAAGAGTCAAGGATATTCTGGCGCAGCAGGGAATCTTGAAGGGTTTGCAGGAGACGAAGCCGGCCAAGGTTGACAATGATGTGTGGGAGGATATGCAAGTGCAGGCGGCCGCTACCATACGGCTTTGTCTTGCGGATCAGGTCATGTATCATGTCATGGACGAAGATACTCCTAAGGGAATTTGGGACAAGTTGGCAAATCGTTATATGTCCAAGTCAGCAACCAATAAGCTGTATTTGAAGCAAAAGTTCTATGGGCTGAAGATGCAAGAGGGGTCGGATCTTGTGGAGCATGTGAACACCTTTAATCAATTGGTCACGGATCTAGTGCGTCTGGATGTGAAGATTGAGGATGAGGATAAGGCACTACTTCTTCCTGTTTCGTTGCCACCGTCCTATGAGCATTTGGTCATTACATTGACACATGGAAAGACAACCATCAATAATGAGGAAGTCACTGCAGCGTTACTTGGACATGAGTTGATGAAGCAAAAGAATGCTGTAGAAAGGGAGAGTACTCAAGGTTTGGGGTTGCCAGTTGAAGGTTTATCAGCTTAGGAAGGGAAAAGAGGCGGAGAAGAAAAAGAAGAAAAAGGTGCAGTGCTACAGGTGCAAAGACTGGGGACATATAAAGAGGGAATGCCCAGAACTGAAGGGTGAGGCAAGTGCCAATGCGGCTACTCATCGTGATGGCTCGGACAGTGATAGTGATGTTTTCGTTGTATCAAATAGACGGTCAACAAAAACTGAAGTGTGGATGTTGGATTCAGCTTGCTCTTTTCATGCGACGCCCAACAGGGAGCGGTTCTCTTCGTACATGTCTGGTGAGTTTGGTTTAGCCTATGTGGGCGATGACACAGGTTATCGTGTTGCTGGAGTAGGTGACATCAAAATCAAGATGGTTGGCGGAGTTGAGCGGATGCTTCGAGGAGTCATGCATGTGCCAGGGCTAAGGAGGAATCTAATTTCGCTTGGTGTTCTTCATGATGGTGGTATGGAATTCCATTGTGATCGGGATACGAAGACCATGAAAATCTTGGAAGATGGGGTGACCGTGATGATAGGAGAGAGGACGGCTTCGCATCTTTACAAGTTGCAAGGGAGCACTATTGTAGGTGGATCCATGGAGAGTGGAGCTGCATGAGTAGCAATGGAGTCCCACGGTGGCGGCGGATCTGGCCCGTCGGGTAGCTCTCAGTAAGCTACGAAGGACACAACCCAAGTCCGGAGTACATGGAGGTTCGAGCATGGACGACTTCTAAGTGGTGGAGAATATACTATGTACGCAAGGGGTTACGTGGACTTGGAGTTATAATTGGTGTGGTTAAGTACGAGTTGTGTAGGAGTCGGACACTTGTATCCTAGGCCTCTTATATATGGAGGGGCACCACACGTTGTAACCCATGACGACTTGATAGCAACAGGTACGCGGGGGAGCCGACGGCTTGTGCCGGCGCCCGGGCGGCCGGTGTTGCGGTATCTTGGGGAGGAGCACCCGTAGTCATGCCCCGGGGATGTAGCCATATCGGTGAACCTCGTTAACAAATACCGTGCCTCGGTGTGTCGTCTATGATCTTGCATTAGCGTTTTATTCTAACAACGAGCGGACGACGTACTCCTGGCGCTGCCACTCGGCCGTGTGGGCGTCCGATGTCGTGATGAGGGAGACGTGGTCGGTGAGGTCGTACTTGCCGAGGAGGACGATGATGAGAATACGCCACTTGGCGTAGTTGGACTTCTGCAGGTTGAGGACGACGGCGACGTGTGTCTTGACGCTGGCGACATGGACGGCCTGGGAGGCTGGCGACGCGGGGGATGGGACAAGTGCGCCGGAGGTCTGCGCCCTAAGCACTGATGTGGTGGAGGCGGGGATTGACATTGCGGCGGCGCGGGGAGGGAGGAGGAGCCGAGGCGGCACCAAGGGTAGCGGGGCGGCGGCGGCTTAGGGTTTTGGTGGCGGCGGAAGCTAGGTTTTAGGAACTAGGGCTGATACCATATAAACGTGAAACGGTTTGAGGGAAGACGCCTCTCAAGGGGTGATCGGCTCATATATTTATAGCAGGATTACAAGTCCTGGAGACCAAGAGAGAAACCCTATACGCGTACATGTACAACTGTATGCAAACGGAATACGCGAGGTTAGCTATACAAAGTTATACTTTAACACGAATACGCGGTGGTTTTTTTTACGTGGGATACGCGGCTGCCCGCATGCAGACGTAGCGGTTGAACGCGACCGGAAACAACGCGCATGCCCTCCTGTTCTGCGGCGCCCGCCATCACGCGCCGCCGCCCACATTCAACGCCCCTGCCGCCGGCTCCTTGGGCTGTCGCGCTCGCCTGAGTTGTCGGCTGCCGCTTGACCTCGCGTCCTGCACCGCGTGACCGTAGCCTGTAGCCGACAGACTTGCCGCCTGCCGCATGTTGTCTCCTCGCCTGCCGCGCCCCGGCGCCTCGCCTGCTGCGCTTTAACTGCCTGGCGCCTTGCCTGCTTCGTCCCGCCCGCTATAAAAGCGGCCCCGCCCGGTGTCTATGCTCAGACCGTCTATCCTTCTCTCCTCTCTGTCTCCCTTGCCCCTATCTCTCCCCGCGACGATCTCTCCTCCGCCGACCGCGCCGCCATGTCGTCGAGCGAGTCCGAGAGCCAAGGCGTGGCACCAGGGGGTGTCTGGCCGTCGAGCCTTACATTAGGGCAGACGGAGGATCTCACCCGGTTCGGCCTCCACATGCCGCCGTCTACGATGTTGCCGCGGCCATGGAGGATTTCCGCCGACGGCTACCCCATGCAGGGCCCTGCGGCGACCAAAGAAGACCTCCGCGCGCACCCCAGGGGCGCTACTACAAGAAGAACCGCCGCCATTTTTGTAACGGCAAGCGGTTCAACGACGTGATCCACGCCTTCAAACACGCCGCCCAAGGGGTCATGCTGCAGTGCTACGTGACAGCTGCTGCACTGGTGGCCTCAGTTATCTTTCTATTTTTGCGAGGTTGGTGGGCTCACTTATCATGGAAGGATTCCGCCGTGTGAGATATTGCGGTCCAAACACCGTGAGATATCTGTCACAGTAGAGAAATTCCAATTTTGAATGCAATATCCTGCCGATCCTGTACCCCCGTGGTCTAGTGGTAGAATACGACAGGGCGGCTTCGAGTTCCCCTCTGTTCTTGCTCTTTTCTTATTCTGGGATTACCAGTCAAACCGACTAGCTAGTCCATGTTTTGGTTTGGATGACAAGTACGACTCTTTGATCCTTGGTGAGACTTCTGAAACCTCTGCCGTGTTCTATGGTTTTTCGAAAGAGAGAAGGACAGTACGGCTTAGACTATTATTCTTGCCATTTCACCATGCAGGTTTAGAAGATGCAAGACAAATACCGAGTCTTCTAAAAAATAAGTATGAAACAATCTGCAGAAACATGTACGTAATAGCTAGCAGAGTAGCACAACTCCTGTCGCTATGTCAGTTGTGAACTCTTATACTCCCCCTGTAAAGAAATATAAGAGCGTATAGATCACTCTCTTATATTTCTCTACGGAGGGAGTACATGTTATTTTGGTTCACCTGCTACTGCTGCTCTGTGTTTTCTGTTCTGCTCATACTGTTGTGCTGGGAACAACGGTTTCCCTTATATTAACTCTTGCCACGGATTTCATAAAAAATAATAAAATGTGGGGTACGTCGCCTACAAATTCCAAAAGCTAAGTTTCTTATGAATGCATATTTTACTAGATTTGTTTTTGCCAGAACACATTTGTTTAAATCTGGTCGAATATTCAGGTACTAGCTTGGAAGATGGAGAACCTCAACTGCAGGACATATGTTTATGCATTTGCTGCAGTTCATCCTTTTTAAGCAACGAGTAATTTCGCGTAATAAAACATAATGAACTAATTTGCTAATCCTTCCTTTGAACTTCTATATTAAGTAGTCACCGGCGACAAGGACGACCCATCTTTATCGGCAAGTGGCAGTCACAGTCGTACTACCTGACAGCTGGTGCAGAGCCGGCCAGCGCATCAGTCATCGTGGATGAATGAAAGAAATGTGAGGCACAATCCTAGTGGCCCAATCCTTTCGCATCAGCAGCATCATTAGCAACAGTAGCACAACTCCTGCCGCTATGTCCATGCCATCTTATTCATGAAATTTTGATTCCAGGCCATTCTTCTGTGACCAAGGGCATGTCCATGCTGAGGATAGTTACCATTTGTTGTCCGAGCTGACTGAAATCTCCGAGGAGGACATGAGTGAAAATATCGATGTGTGACGGGATGATGCGCTTGGCTCGTAAAATATTGAAGTAATGGTTGTATAGTAGCATCGAGTAGAATCTTCAGGTACAAGTTTGGAAGATGGAGGACGACCCATCTTTATCGGCAGGTGGCAGTCATAGTCGTGTTGTAGTAGCATGCAACAGCTGCTGCAGTGCCAGCCATCGCATCAATCATCGTGGAAGAACGAATTTTACCTATGAATGCGACATCCCACCATGTGAGATTGTTGTCCAATCCTTTCGCATTAGCAGCAGTGAACATACCTAGCACAGAGTAAATGAACACCATCATTAGGAAGGAGGAAGATCCGGTCGGTTTCAGTCCAAACCTTTTTCTGTTTATTATTTTGACGGGGAGAAAGCAACACAAATAAGTGGCTGCAAAATGGACAAAGGCAGGGCCTATGACGCAAGCCACGCCAAACATTACACAATAAATCTGCGGGTTTATATTTTCTAATATACTACAAACATTTCAACTGGGTCTTGCTAATACATATCTCACTATCAAACATAAGCTTTTTGTCTCCATTATTTCCTGTTGTCGTAGTGGCCAGCATAGATTGACCGCAAGTCAAGGTCTTTGATGTGGAAACAACACCACTTGGAAAAGCTGGAGCCTATCTCCACTAATCCACAAAAATATTACACAGTGGTCAAGGTCATTGACGCCGAAAGCACCACTCTGAAGC
Source organism: Triticum dicoccoides (assembly GCF_002162155.2). NCBI lineage: Eukaryota > Viridiplantae > Streptophyta > Magnoliopsida > Poales > Poaceae > Triticum > Triticum dicoccoides. Next base: position 8,384,935 of record NC_041385.1, on the reverse strand, counting down.
TGGAGCCTATCAAAAACGACCATATTAAGATGGATGGATGGTATCATCAGCCCAACGCCAAAGCATGCACTTGCATCTCTGTCCCAAACACACATGGCCTCACTTGGATTTCCATCCATATCCATACCCATACTATTCTTGATCACTCTGCTGTCCACTGTACCCACATCTTCTTCTCCCGGTCCAAGCAAGAGCAATGGTAGCGACACTGATCTTGCTGCCTTGCTTGCTTTCAAAGCACAGCTCTCCGATCCTCTCGGTGTCATTGCTAGCAACTGGAGCACCGGCACAAATTTCTGTCACTGGGTTGGTGTCGTATGCAGTCGGCGCCGGCAACGCGTCGCCGCTTTGGAACTGCCGGGCTCCCCCCTCCATGGATCAATCACTCCTCACCTTGGTAATCTCTCTTTCCTCTCTGTTCTCAACCTCAACAATACAAATCTCGCGGGCTCCATCCCAGATGATTTAGGACGGCTTCGTCGTCTTAAATACCTATATCTCGGATTCAATGGCCTATCAGGTAGCATCCCAACCACCATAGGAAACCTCACAAGGCTTCATGTTCTTTCCATGCATTATAACCATCTATCTGGTTCAATCCCGGTAGAACTGCAGCACCTGCAGAGTCTTGGTTACTTCGGTATCTTCAGGAATTACCTGAGTGGCCCAATACCAACCAATCTATATAATAATACCCCTCTGATGACTCACCTGAACACTGGTAACAACAGCCTGTCAGGACATATACCATCTTGTATTGGCTCCTTACCAATGCTTGAATACCTTGACCTTGAAGCGAATCATTTCACTGGCCCGGTACCTCCATCCATATTCAACAAGTCTAGATTACGTGAAATCTGGCTTGGATTCAACTACAACTTAACTGGTTCGACCCCTAACAACGAAAGTTTTAGTCTACCAGCGTTGGCAAAGATCAGCCTGAGCTGGAACAGATTCACCGGTGAGATTCTGTTGGGGCTCTCCTCTTGTCGCTACCTCCAAAGTATCTCCTTCAGTGAGAATTTCTTTGAGGGTGTTGTGCCAACGTGGCTGGGCAAGCTTTCCCATCTCAGATTCCTTTCCTTGGGTTATAATCACCTTGTTGGTCCAATTCCTGTTGCACTTAGCAACCTCACTCAGCTAGGCTTACTAGCCCTAGATGGCTGTAAGCTGTCAGGAGCCATTCCGGAAGAATTTGGACAGTTGGACCAACTCACTGTGTTGGATGTCTCAAACAATCAACTAGTCGGACCCATTCCTGCTTCTCTTGGTAACTTGTCTGAATTAGCATTCCTGCGATTACGCAGAAATATGTTCCTTGGATCAGTACCACGAACAATCGGTAGTACCAACTCTATGATTGTGATTGCTATTTCAGAGAACCGCCTAGTGGGGGATCTTAGCTTCTTATCCAGTTTTTCTAATTTTAGAAAGCTCCAGGTTCTTCATATCTCTTCAAATAATTTCACCGGGGGCATTCCTAACTATGTGGGGAACCTGTCGAGCCAGCTGCAGATTTTTGGTGCATCTGAGAACAATTTTGTTGGTGATCTTCCGGCTATTATTTCAAACCTAACAAGTCTTGAATTGCTAGATTTTTCAGAGAATCAGCTGTATAGCAAGATTCCAGAATCCATCATGATGATGGAGAATCTCCAGTGGCTTGACCTCGACAGAAATCACTTGTTTGGGTCCATCCCACCTCAGATTGCAATGCTCAAGAATATAGGAAATTTGTTCCTCTACAACAATAAATTGTCCGGTTCAATACCGGAGGGGATTGGTAACCTGACCAAGTTAGAATACCTGAAACTGTCTGCCAACCAGTTATCATCAATTATCCCATCAAGTTTATTTCATCTTGAGAGTCTCCTCCAGCTAGATGTGTCTCGAAACTTCTTGACTGGCACATTACCGGTTGATATGGGCCATTTGAAGCAAATTTACAGCATGGACCTTTCTGCCAACCTCTTGGTTGGTAGCATCCCATATTCGATTGGACAACTCCAAATGATAGCCTACCTGAACCTATCACACAATTCATTTGATGATTCACTTCCAGAATCTTTGAGCAAGCTAACCAGCTTGCAAACATTGGACCTATCACATAACAGTCTCTCTGGTACAATACCAAAATACCTAGGCAATTTCACCATCCTGACCAGCTTGAACCTGTCTTTCAACAAGCTACAAGGTCAAGTACCAGAAGGTGGTGTCTTCTCAAGTATTAGCCAACAATCCTTGACGGGGAATTCAGGGCTTTGTGGTGCTTCAGGTTTAGGATTTCCAATGTGCCCAAGTAACTCTAAAAGAACTAATAATGGCTGCATGCTGAAGATTTTGCTCCCTACTATCATCATAGCAATTGGACTTGTAGCTTTCTACATATATGTAATAGCCAGAGAGAAGATTAAGAAGAAGCATGGGATGTCAGCTTCTCCCGGTATGGTTGACATGCCCACCCATCACCTGGTCTCGTACCATGAGCTTGTTCGAGCAACTGATAATTTTAGTGAGAGCAACCTGCTAGGGTCTGGAAGTTTCGGAAAAGTTTTCAAGGGCCAGCTAAGCAATGGTTTGATTGTTGCAATCAAAGTTCTAGACATGCAGCTAGAACAAGCAATGAGAAGCTTTGATACAGAGTGTGGTGTACTACGGATGGCACGACACCGCAATCTAATGAGGATACTCAATACATGCTCCAACTTGGAATTTAGGGCATTGGTGCTTCAATACATGCCCAATGGCAGCTTAGAAATGCTGCTACACAACTCTCAAGGTACAACCGAATTGGGATTCAGTGAGAGACTAGGCATCATGCTCGATGTGTCATTGGCAATGGAGTATCTGCACCATGAACACTACGAGGTGGTCTTGCACTGTGACTTGAAGCCTAGCAATGTGTTGTTCGATGAGGACATGACAGCACATGTGGCAGACTTTGGCATTGCAAGGTTGTTACTAGGTGATGACAGCTCTACAATCACTGCAAGCATGCCTGGAACTGTTGGCTACATGGCACCAGGTACTGTTACTAGCTAGCACTTTTCTTGCTCAATCTACCTCTTATTGAACCATTGAACAATTAAGTTAATCAGGCATGCCTTAATTTCAGAGTATGGGGCTCAGGCAAAAGCTTCACGAAAAAGTGATGTATTCAGCTTTGGAATCATGCTCTTTGAAGTCTTCACTAGAAAGAGACCCACAGATGTGTTTTTTGTTGGAGAAATAAGCCTGAGGCAGTGGGTTGTTGAGGCATTTCCCGCAGAACTTGTCCGTGTTGTGGATGATCAGCTACTACAAGGGTCTTTTAGCTACAGCACGGAAGGCTTTCTTGTGCCGGTATTTGAGTTGGGTCTGGCCTGCACTAGCGACTCTCCTGACCAAAGGATGACAATGAGCGATGTGGTTGTGAAACTGAAGAAGATCCAAGTGGCCTGCAATAAATCAATAGCAGCCGCACAGAATGAAGCCAGTCATTGATCAACACTGCTTGGTTCGTTCTGCTATATATCAGAATAACGGGCGAAAAACATGCAACCAAATTCAAGATGTCAAAAGGCTACAATGCATCTGTTAAGATATGCCATAGGAATAGACTAGAACCTTCTAGATCCTATCATCGTACATGGTTTCGTTGAGATAAACCTTAATGTATTCCATGTAATCCCTAGTATTCCTTGTGTATCAAGTCCAATAACCTCCAGATGTAATTTCCTGCTTGTATGCTATTACGGGATAAGCACTGCAATATAAATACATTGTACGTGGCATCCTGCGGGATGTGAGAGGCTTCCTGAAATCCTACATGGTGTCAAAGCGTAGGTTATTCCTCTTCCATCTAGCGATCTCTACCCCGATCTCCACCCATGGCCACCACGTCAACTTCCCACGGGGCTGCCCTAAGCACGCCACCCTCGGAGAAATTGAGCAGAGAAAATCACCTAACATGGAGAGACTAGATCATTCCACAGCTGTGTGGGGTGCTGCTAACCGGCCTGCTCGAAGGCACTGACGCCGCATCGCCCAAGACGGTGTAAGTCACAAACACAAGAAGACAATGGGCCAGTACCCAATCTCTACGCTGCTCAGCTCACGCATGACCAGCAGATGCTTTGATAGCTGCTAAACTCCCTCTCCAAAGAGGTCATCATGCAAGCCATGCGCAAGGAGACCGCCGGGGCGATCTAGGCTGTGAGCAAAACCATGTTTGGGTCCTAAGCACACTCTCGGATTACAAACATGAGAGTCGCCACTGCCAATACGAAAAAGGCTAGCATGCCCTTCATTAATAAGATTAGACCCATGTGCGCTATGGTTATGTGCGCCCTAGCGCCTAGTGTATCAGAAAATAGTGAATATATGTCGCGCTTTTCCTAACCTCTTCACCAAGCGGTGTTCTTCTAATGGATGGAAAGTGAGCTCATGCATACATTAGGGATTTCTGTGGCAAAGATGAGAGGGGTGGCCGCATATATAAGCTGCAAACCCATTGTATGGGTGAGCTCATTTTCCTGTGAAAACTAGCGGTTTCACAGGCACAAGTGCGACAGGTCGAGTACCGCGTCAGAAATACCAACTTTTAACACATAAAACCGTCCAGTTGCAGTCACTTTCAATTAAGCAGCAAATATATGTGTAATGATGGCGCGTATCTACTCAGCAGCAACCTCAGCTTCAGTGACATTTAGTTGGGTCTTAAAAAACGTGGGAAACAAACTTAACAAAAACAAACCATCACAGAAATAACAAGCCAGGAGCGCTTAATATCCTACACATAGGAAACTAAGAACACCACCACAGTTTTAAAATTGGGGTTCCGGAGTGAGAACTTACATAGTTCAGTGTAGACATGCGCGAGATGATAGAGATGCTGGAAGATGGGGCCGATGGCCTGCAAATGTTGTCTAGGCCAATCTTCTGTGAGCAGGGGCATGCCCATGTAGATGATTCCTACCATCTGCTATCTGCCAACCTAGCTGACTGCGCTTTCAGAGGAGGGTGAGCAAAAATATTTATCTGTGATGTAGTAATGTGTGAGATCGATCATACACTTAACTCACTAGAAGCTGTAGTCACCAGTTGTACTTGTACCAAGTACTATAAAACAATCTGCTATGCTGCTTCCCAACTCCTGTTAAGTGTTAACTTTTGAGCGGAAACGTGTAATGGCCAGCAGTTAAGAGGATGGAGAACTCCAAATGCTATAACGATGCTTAATTGCTAAATTGTAATAATGAATATAGGCATATATTATTAGCCAGGTGAACAATAGCTTGCCAAAACTGAAATGATACTTGCACTTGCTGTGAAAACTTTGTCGGCATGAATATAGCAGTTGATAAGATGTCATATCAACGTCTCACAAATGCAGAGTACTCCGTCTGTAATCTTTTTTGCTTTAGTTGATGCTGATATTATTTGTTCTCTTTTATGCTCAAACTATTTGTAGTAAATATGGACCATTTCTCCTTTACTAATACGGGGAGGAAAGACAACATGATCACTTTTAACACATAAAACGGTCCAGTTCCAGTCACTTCCAATCAAGCAGCTAATATTTGAATAAATGATGGCGCATATGAACCACTACACGCAGCAGCAATCTCAGCTTCAGCCACATTAAATTGGGTCTTAAACGTGGAAAACGAACCATCACGGAAACGACAAGCCAGGAGCACTTAACATCCTACACACAGGAAACTAAGAACACCACCACAGTTTTAGCAAGTAGCAGCAGCCATTACAAAATACTAGACAACAACAACAACCTCAGTTTCAAGGTTCATTCATTTAAACCAGCTCAGAAATTCAGGGAAGAGATGCCAACTACCTAGATTAGCTATTCAAAAGCATCTTGCTGCATTAGAAATTTGCTAGACTAAGGCACGATAAGCTTTTTTAGATGACATTTTAACACCGCCTGTGACCACATTGATGCGATGTGACAAACTCAGTGACAACTAACAATTGCAGCGACCCTTTCTTCACCTGGAGCAAAAAATCATTAATTCGTTAGTAATCTGATACAGGCGAATATAAAATCTAATGATAGCACCTATATAACAGTGTATTAACAATGTACAAATTCATGGTCAGCTCGACAACATAAAGAAGACCTATATCATATCCGCACAAAAAAAGAAGATGTATCATTAAAACTAGCTATATCTCCTAGGAATACCAATGATAGCAAAAATAAACCATCACCCTTTTCACTTGAATTTGTTGGGTGACGAAGATGAACGATGTGACTAGTGTTTGTAATAACAAGATGGGCTACTAATATATTGCTTTCAACTTATAGATTTTGGAACAGCTTAACCAAGAGAGCACTCTGGGCATGCAACATTTGAATCTGGATATCATTTATCCTCAAAAAGGAATCACTTTTTACTTGGCACCACCATATTTCCAGTTGATTATTTCTGTTATTAGCATGTGCGAATCGCTATAGCCCAATGGACAGTACGTTGAGGGTGCATGCTAACCACAGTGGCCACAAGATATTTTACAAAGAGAAATTGCACTGTTCAAATCTCACGTAGTATATTGAGAAGATCTTTTTACCTGGTGAACTTTATCAGCACAATAGCACACCAAACCACACAGTAAAATCCTATGTCTCCAGCAGCATTTCAGCTGCATCACGTCCACAAGCAATGGCTGCACCTAGAAGCATAAGTATGAGAAGACAACAGTGAGCCTGTTACATAGATGAATTAAGTGAAGAAGACAGAATAAAAACATGCCAAAACTCATAAACACTATCAATGAAAATTATCTCGGGTATTTAAGGAGCCTGATTTAGAGATAACACACATGAAGAAAAGATGTGCTACAGCAGGACAGTCTTGAACAACTGACAAAGAAAACTATTGTTCTGGAAGGTACAGTTACAATGGAAGTTCTTTTATGGAGTCAAGAAAAAATGGCAAGATTGAAAGTACTGAGTAGAAGAGTATAGCTAGCTGAGGTTCCGAACATACTGATTGAGTTAACCATTTTACATTTGAATTAACATTGTTACTCATTTCATTTGATATTTTTGTTATCTCCCAAGAATGAAGACAACTATATTGAATGATAACTCAAAGTACGGCTACATTAAATGATAACAGCATGGCTATAAGTCTGTCTCTCCAGCAAATGTATTTGAGCATCCATGTACAAAACATAACAAGATTAGGTTACTCCTACGGTATGAGGACAAGTGAAGAACAATCACCTGGCATATAGAAACTTTTGAAAGAACAATGACCATCATGAGAACCGGTTTCACAAAGTTTCGTAGATTGCATCGACTTGAATTGAACCATATAAACACTGCCCATATATAGAAATATATCATCAGTATCCGCAGCATATCTCATTGTAAACATCAACCCTCGCCTCTCACCTTCAATCCTAGGAGGGATCCCTTGAATGTTATGCATATCAATGGTCTTCCACAACACCCATTCGGTAACACCATGACAATTGACGTTCCATTGCCACATTTGAATGTTATGGTAATATTGAGACAATATGGCGAGACCAACAACGCCATCCACCACCTGGATGATCTCATAATTGTCATAGTTGTGGCGGACATCATTTATTCTGGGAGGCGCTCCCACTACTAGGAAAATGGCTATAGATGGGATTGACACTAATGGCGCACCAGAAAGATGGTGCGCCATTAGTATATACTAATGGCGCACCACAATCTGATGCGCCATTAGAGTTTAAACAACTAATGGCGCACCATGCTACGGGTGCGCCATTAGTATCAAATTTTTTTTTAACTAGTGCGCCTGTCCAAACATACTAATGGCGCATCCCGGCAAAGTGCGCCATTAGTAGTTGTAACTACTAATGGCGCACTAGGCAGCAGGTGCGCCATTAGTATAGAATTTTTTTTTTGAACTAGTGCGCCTATCCAAACATACTAATGGCGCATCCTGCTCAAGTGCGTCATTAGTAGTTGTAACTACTAATGGCGCACCAGGCAGTGGGTGCGCCATTAGTATAGGATTTTTTTTTTGAACTAGTGCGCCTATCCAAACATACTAATGGCGCATCCTGCCCAAGTGCGCCATTAGTAGTTGTAAGTACTAATGGCGCACCATGCAAGAGGTGCGCCATTAGTAAGTGGGCAGCAACAAGATATTTGGGACAGCCTCTCCTACCCACACACTCACTTTCTCCCCACTTCATTCTCTCCACCTCCTCCTTGTCTCGGGTGCCTCCTTTTTTTCACCTCATTTCCACCATAGATTCATTCAAATTAAGTGGTTAAATTACCTTGTTTTAATAGGTAAGTAAGGGGGGAAGCTATATTTAGGTTGTTCTCCTTACAACAATGTGCACATGCACTTTTTACGGCCTAGCTAGATCTATGTATGTTCGTGGTGTTGCATATGTTTGTGGTGTTGCATATGTGTTTGTGTTTGGAGGTGTACCGGTATTTGATATGCGATAGTTGCCAATATTTTGCCGGAATGTTGATTCATTTCCGTTTCGGCGAGAATTTTGGCATTAAGCATTCCTTTTGGTCCTATTTTTAGGGAAGGTCATGCCAAATTTTTGTTTGGTTCTAAAATATCGTTTTGCTCTACCCCGCAGGCGACCATGGTCCGCACGATGACCGAAGGCATCGTGAATAGGTTTTTGAGGTCCGCGAAGGCCGAGATGCTTCAAAAGAACGAGACGCAGATAAGATGTCCGTGTCGAAGATGCAAGCTGAAGAGCCTTATTGCGGACCCAGATTCCGGGCAGGTGCGGGACCACCTGCTGTTGCGTGGTTTCATGGATGGCTATCGGTGGCAAGGTGATGAAGATGACTACGAAGTCGTCCATGCGGGCCGGGCAAGAAATGAGGAAGGGCAGCAAGACAACCACCGCGGCTCGGGCGGGCGAGAAGACGAAGAATCCCCAGGAGATGATCATGACTGTGATGCTGTACACAGTCATCATGTAGAAGATGCAGGACATGATGATGAGGAAGATGCCGGAGCAGGCGACGGGCATGATCATGAAGATGATGATGCCGGCGGAGCAGACGACGCTGGACCATCGATGGGCTGGGTGCAGGACCCTCATATTCAAGAGCTGCTTCTCAAGCAGACGGATAACGCAAGAGCTGCCGCCCGAGAGAAAGCCAAGATGGATCAACTTGAGTTAGACGCGGTTACTCCATTGTATGAAGGATGCAGGCCCGAGGATACCCGCCTGAAAGTAACGCTCATGGCCCTGGAGATGAAGGTAAAACACAAAATGACCGACACATGCTTCGACGAGAACATGTCATTCTGGCACGAACGTCTTCCCAAGGGGAACAAGTGCCCGACCAGTTTGGAGGAGGCGAAGAAAATCGTGTGTCCTCTGGATTTACCGCACGTGAAATACCATGTGTGCATGAACAATTGCATCATTTATCGGGACGAGCACGCGGAGTCTACAATATGTCCGGTGTGCGGTGTCACTCGATACAAGAAGAGGAAGAAAGCTCCTCGAAAAGTGGTGTGGTACTTTCTGATCACTCCTCGTCTGCAGCGGTATTTCGCGGATCCTAAGGTAGCAAAGCTCCTACGTTGGCACGCGGATAGGGAGGAGAAGAAGCGAGAAGATGACGCAAATGATCCGGAGATAGATAAAAAAGACAAGATGCTGAGTCACCCTAAGGATGCGAGCCAGTGGCAAGCATTGAACTTCGAATACCCAGAATTTGGGAACGATCCAAGGAACATCGTGCTGGGCGCGAGCACCGATGGAGTCAATCCGTTTGGCAGCCAGAGAAGCACACATAGCACCTGGCCTGTGTTTGTGTGGATGTACAACCTTCCCCCCGCGTCAGGCAGGAGCTTCACGCTATATATGATGATGATGATGATGATGATGATGATGATGATGATGATGATGAGGCGAAGCAGGACACAGAAAGTCGTCGCAAAGGCAAAAAGGCCAAGAAGACCGGAAATGACTACCCTCCCGCGTGCTTCACTCTAAGTCAGGAGGAGATCGAGCAGTTTTTCACCTGCCTCCTAGGAGTAAAACTTCCTTACGGTTACGCGGGGAAGATAAGCAGATACCTAGACCCAGCGAAGCAGAAGTTCAGCGGGATGAAGTCTCATGACTGTCACGTGCTGATGACGCAGATACTTCCAGTTGCAATCCGTGGGATCATGGACGCGCACGTCCGTGAAACGCTATTTGGCCTATGCAACTTCTTCGACGTCATCTCTCGGAAGTCGATTGGCGTGAGGCAACTCAGAAGGCTACAGGAAGAGATCGTGGTGATACTATGCGAGCTTGAGATGTACTTCCCGCCCGCATTCTTCGACGTTATGGTGCATCTGCACGAATTATCTAGGCATCGAGAACCCCGTTGGTCTGCCCGTCAACAGGCACCTCGGCAGGCTCGCTGGATGGGGTCACCGTGAGGGTCGCCGCGAAATGCATGTCGACTTCGAGGGTCGACTCGCCGACTTTGAAAGAGCAAACCTAGTCGCGCTACAACACATAGACGTGGTCGATCCTTGGTTGGTAGAGCACAAAACCTTTATTAAAAAGACGTACAATGACCGAGGCCAACAGAGGACGGACGGAGATATACTCAAAGAGCACAACTCATGTTTCACGCGTTGGTTCAAGCATAAGCTTCTGCCGTACCCTTTACATGAGGATTCTTCCGCGGAAGAACAACTCATATTCGCCTTGTCACAGGGCGCCGAGCACAACCTGATGACCTATGAGGCGTACGATATCAACGGCTACACATTCTACACCGAGGCCAAGGACATGAAGAGCGATGGTTATCAGAACTCCGGGGTAACGATGGAATCCTACACCGGTAACGACAAGGACAGATACTACGGAAGGATCGAGGAGATCTGGGAGCTGAGCTACGCTGGAGAGAAGGTCCCGATGTTCCGTGTCAGATGGGCCAAGAACGTCATAAAAGAAGACCGGTATTTCACCACCATGGTTATACCCGAAGCCAAATCCAAGACCGCGGGCGCAAACGTCACCGCGAAAAATGAGCCATGGGTACTGGCTTCCCAAGTGGAACAATGCTTCTTCATTACCGACCCGCCAAAGCCCAGTCGTGTTGTCGTGAGGAGAGGCAAAAGGAAGATCATCGGAATGGATGGAGTAGCCAATGAGCAAGACTTCGACAAGTACGGCGACCCGAGGATCGAACATGACGACGATGATGAAGTAGCAGCATACACCACAAGAAGAAGCAGGACCACCCTACCTACAGGACGTCCGTTCCACAGAAGAACTCCATTTGCGAAAAAGAAGGGCAAGAAGATTGTGAACAGATAGCTAGCTAAGATCGATTGTATTTAAATCGTAGCCTTCATTTCTCGATTGTATTTCATGGGTACTTTTTGAACTATCATGAATATTTTTAAATTTCATGGACACTCGATCTCGATCCCCCTCCATCTCGATCGCTATCCCACCTTGCCAGATCCGGCCCCCCTCGCCGCCGAGCACCCCCCAGTCCACCGGCCGCCGCCGCCGACCCCCCGCACCCTCGATTCCCCTACCCAACCGCCGCCGCCGACCCCCCGCACCCCGCGCACCGTCTTATAAAAAAAATTAGTATCAAACAGCTTTTTAAATGCTACTGTCTTATAAAAAAAATATTACTGTTATTATTTAAACAAGTTTGAACATATTTAAACACAAATAAGTATCAAACA
>NC_041385.1:8371576-8372519 GCF_002162155.2 Triticum dicoccoides | reverse complement strand
AAAATTTGTGGAGCCCACCTCGATCCCCCTCCATCTCGACCGCTATCCCACCTCGCCAGATCCGGTCCCCCTCGGCGCCGAGCACCCCCCAAGTCCACCGGCCGCCGCCGCCGACCCACCGCACCCTCGATTCCCCTACCCAACCGCCGCCGCCGACCCCCCGCACCCCGCGCACCGTCTTATAAAAAAATAAGTATCAAACAGCTTTTTAAATGCTACTCTCTTATAAAAAAATATTACTGTTATTATTTAAACAAGTTTGAACATATTTAAACATAAATAAGTATCAAACAGCTTTTTAAATGATAAAAAAAATTTGTGGAGCCTGGGAGTCGAACCCAGGACCTCCTGGTGTGAGAACTGGCTACTGACCAGTCGAGCTAGTAGAGGGGACTTGGTGTGGATCAGGTCAGGTGGGAGATAACCTGTTGGCTCGAGCAGAAATAAAAAAAAAATACTAATGGCGCACCAGGGTGAGGTGCGCCATTAGTGTGGATATACTTATGGCGCACCGGGGGGTGGTGCGCCATTAGTATTGTGCCCCCATCCATATTTTTCCTCCCCGGCCCTCGATCCCCTTCTCGCCCTCGCCCTCGATCCCCTTCCCCTCTCCTCTGCTCTCCCGACGCCGCTGCCCCGCCGCCTCGACGCCGCCCCGACGCCGCGACGCCGCCCCGACGCCGTGAGACGCCGCGACGCCGCCCTCTCCTCTCCCGACGCCGCCACCCCGCCGCTTTCCCCACGGAGAAGGAGGAGGAAGAGGGGGCGCTCGCCGTTGACCTCGCCCGGCCGACTCGCCATCGCCCCGCTGCCCTCGTCGCCGGTGGCCCGGACGCCGCCCCGTCCACACCACCGTCGCCGGAGCACCCACACCACCACCCGGACCTCGTCGCCCCCGTGAGCTCCCCCTCCTCCTCTCCCCCTCTCCCCCTCGCATCCCCCG
>NC_041385.1:8351781-8370068 GCF_002162155.2 Triticum dicoccoides | reverse complement strand
TGTAATTCAATCAAGCAAAACCTAATGAACATGGTCAGAAAAATAATGTTCATAATATAAATGGTGAGTCAGAGTGGTTACACACCTCATCTTCCTAAGGACACTTGACATCTCCTCTCTCTTCTTCTTTGCTCTCTTGTGAGTACCAAGCTTTCTCTTGGCGACCTTGAGTGCACGCTTGTCCTTTCCAACCTTAAGAAGCTCAGTGATACGTTTCTCATAGGGAGCGAATCCAGCAACCTCCCTAATCAAGTTCCTGACAAATTGCACCCTCTTGGTACCTTTCTGCAAAATATGCCAAGATAACATTGTAAGAATAACTGCAAACTGGATAGACATGTTATAATAATTCAGCTGAGCATATAGGAGCATGTAAGTTAACTTTGTTTCAGCTTCACACAAGTTACAATTCGCTAAAAAAAGCCAGCTAGAATAGCCAAATAACAATTTGGTCCCAAACACAGCAAGGTCCTATTTTACTTTCAACATGACCTGACAACATGACCTGACAATAGTTCAGTTTACAACTGAGGACAAAGATTTTGTGCAGGACAAGGCTATTTGTTATCGATCAAATAAATGATTTAGAAACCATCAATAAGTAGGACTAGTGATTTATTATGAAGTTGCTTGGGTTTATTATGAAGTACTTTGATCATGTCTCTTTATTTGTACTGCTGCTAATATACTTTATATGATGATGAAGTGCTACTGAGTTGTGTGCAAATTTCGTTAAATCAGTGATGTGTATGTGTGCTGTCAGTTATGTGTATGTGCTTATTTTAATCCAGTGAAATATGGCACTGAACTGTAGCTAGCTAAACGGTAGTTTTGCTTAAATTGGTGAAATTTGGCACTGAAATGTAGCTAGCAATGCAAATATCTCAATGAATTCAGCTCTGTTTTCTGTGTGAAACTGTTGTTGTTAAATGAAGCCACATTCCAGTCCACATGCCAATGTATTTTCCATGTTGTGATGGAGGCCTTTTTTGCCTTGTCCACCCGAGAGGCCCTTGAGTTTGCTGGAATGTCGATTAACTTCCGTTTCAGCAAATTCGGGTACTCCATATGTCCTATTTTCAGCAAAGGTCATGCTGAAATTTTCCGTGAATTTTAGCATGACTTTGCTAAAAATAGGACATATGGGGTACTTGTGACTAATGCATGGGCCGGGGTATCTTAGTAGTTAATTAAGTAGGATCAAGTGCCCCGGCGTACTTGTGACTAATGCATGGCTTTTAGGGTGCCTCGGTGTCGATAAAAACCGAAATGATGAAAAGTTAGGCTTTTAGGGTGCCTTGGCGTCGAAAAACCCTCAATGATAAAAGCTTAGATTTTAGGATGCCTCGGTGTCGACAAACCCTAAATGATGAGACCATGATCTTGTTCCTTGACAATAACCAACTTTTTGACCAAACTTTGTTTCTATTTAGAGAGAAACATGGCCCACAACGATGAGGCCGGGGGTTCGGGCGGCAAGGCATTCTGGGAGCTGTCCCAGGAGATGGAGGAACAACCTCACTTGTATGAGGCCACCGCCTTCCCCACCGATCCTGAGACCACGGATGGTGCCGCCGAGGATGACCACACTAATGCCACCACTGATGGTGCCGCCGAGGATGCCACCACTGATGATGGCGGCGCACGCACAGATAGCAGCCAGCCGAAGAGGCAACGGAAGGACCGGCGCCCGATCGTGCTCCGCACCCTCAAGGAGGAAGTTACTGAAGTGGACTCCAACGGGAATCCAACGGCGCCCGAACGAATAGTCAAGGGGTACTCGCTTCAGCTCGGGTGCATTGTCCGGAGCACCGTCTCGATCAACACCGAGAACCTGAGGCATCCTGACCGGGGGAATTTGCGCCACCTCCTCTTCACGAAGCTGCACGAACGATACAAGTTCCCCGCTGAATTCGAAAACACAAGCCTCAAAGGGAATAAAGTGAACAATGCTGCCCTCACGAAGATGAGCAAGGCCCTGTCTACTTGGAAAAGCAATGTGAAGAGAATGATCGAGAAAGGTGAGAGTTATGAGAAGATCAAGGAGAAAAATCCTTCGATCACCGAAGATGACTACAACAACTTCAAGATCAATTGCTCGAGCATCGCAAGCTCCCAATCAAGTGAGTGGGGGAAACAAATGCGGGAGCTGAACATAGGGGAACACACACTCGGTCCCGGTGGTTACAGAGTGGCGGAGCCTATATGGGACAAGGAGGAGGCGGACCGTGCCGAGCAAGGCCTACCGCCCCTCTTCGATAAATACGGTGACAAGCAGACCAGGAACTTTGTCAGGGCCCGGTACAAGAAGGACCCGAAAACAAAGGAGCTTACCACGGATCCGAAGACCAGGCAGCTTGAGCTTGTTCTGGTAAGGAATACACCCCCGCGTAATTAGCTCCATATGGTTGCATTCTAATTAATGAAGCCGAATTTCTAAATGGTTCACATTCCTTCCGCAGGCGACTGAAAGCAGTAGCGCGGGGTCGACTCAGAGCAACCCTTGGGACACCACTCTAAATAGGGGGTTGAATATAATGAAGAACAAGGATAAGCTCAGTAAGCCGACGTCAGCTGGTCGTGTGGCCGGCAAAGGCTTGTCGACAAAATGGGGGTCATACTATACCGCTGGTGTGCGAAAGGAGAAAAAGACCAGCTCGGAAAGCCAGGCGCGAGAGGTTCAAGAACTCAAGGCACAGGTGGCGCGGATTCCGGAGATTGTCCAAGAGCAAGTGGAACAACGACTCGGAGCGACGATCACCGCCCTTGTGCCTACCTTGATCTCGGGGTTGAGTGCGTGGATTGCGGGCGGCCAACAGGGGCCGCCCCCGATTCCTAGCTTCACGGCCAGCAACTCGCATAATGCGATGGCGGGGCCATTGGTGCCTCCGGCGGAGGCGGCATTGGTGTCTCCGACGCCGGCACGGGAGCTTAATGCACCCGGGTGTACGCCGGCCGGCACCTCTTCAGCAAGCGGCCGCTCCGTCAACTGCACGCCCGCCGTTGGCGGTGCCTCGACATTATCCGAGCTCGACGCCATCATCACGGTAACTAATTAAGCCTCTCTCGGCCGAGGACTTCATCTCCTTGCCTTTGACTGGGCATCCCTGACGCCCTACATGTTTTCGCAGGGCGCCGCCGACGTTCCGTGCACTCTCCTCCACTTCGTGAACAACGAGTTGGTCGATGTCGCCAAGGGCAAAATCGTTCAACCGGGCAACCCCTTGTTCCACGGTACCCAGATGCCACCCAACTTGTTTAGGGTTCAACTGGTTCGGGTGCTGCCAGGCTGCGACGACTTGTTACCTCCGATTCGACCCGTCGGGGCCGACGATGATGACGTGATGACCCTCAGCGCCTGCCTGAGCTGGCCCCTGCTTTGGCCGAAGAGCCAGATTCGTTTGGGGGCGGGGGACACCACCCCAAAGACAACACCGCCAGTCGTGCCGGCTCCAAGTCGGCCCCATGGCAAGACCGCCGTAACGGTGCCGGACATCCCTATGCCACTGGATCCAAACATGCATATGGCACAGGATCAGAACGACGACGACGACGACGATGATACATTTGGCAACGTCGATCAGTACTTTGCCGAGCATGGGTACGATGGCGACTTCATGGTGCCTCCTTCTCAAGAACCAAACCCAACAAAAGACGTGTGCGATCTAGCTCGTACCGCGGAGAAGCCAAGTTGCAACAGGCGCCGTCTGGCGTTCAGCTCTCAGGAGACGCCTCCAGCTGCCGACTTCACCGAGCCTTAGATAGGCGAGGTGCGAAATATTATCAGCCCCAACACACTCAAGAAGGCGGTCTGTGAGCAGAACTCGGTCCCATTACAGGAGAAGAAGAAGGCACGCAAAAGAAAGACTAAGAAGGGTGCGAGCCAGCCGGCACCGAGTACGATCCGTGCTCAGGACGGGCCACCTTCACCGCAGGATATCTCGAGGAGGGTGCATGTGGCGGGTAGGGCGATGCTACCACCAAATATGCTCAATGCTGCAACCGGTGCTATGCGGAGTCTGCACGACAGTGTTCTTTCTTTGGAGAAGCGGCGTCTCAGAGAGAAGGATGTGGCATACCCGGTTTTCGTGGCCAAGGTGCCAGAGGGCAAGGGCTTTGTGGATGGCGACATCGGGGGTACGATCGTCCTGCGGTTTGATGACATCTTTGCTATGTTTGACCTTCATCCGCTGCACTACACCTTCGTTCGGCTATTTTCGCTGAGTATGGAGATGCAGATCATTCGCGACAAGACCCCGGACATCGTGATAGTCGACCCCTTCTACATGCGTGCCAAGATCTTGGGCAGCGCTGGGGACCGGCAAGTCGCGAGTTCTTACCTCGAAGGCGTCATTCTGGCAAACCAAGATAAGGATAACTTCCTCGTGCCTTACTTTCCCGAGTAAGTCCTCCCCTCAACCGGCCCGTAACATATGAATTCTTACTTTTCGATCGTTTTTCTTTTAACATTCCATGTTTTCTGCAGTGACACACGTTGCACGCTCATCCTCCTAAGCCCCAAATATTCCATGGCCACGTATTTTGACCCGGACCGTCAGTCGAACGTAGACTACACAAATGTCAAGAAGGTTCTTGATGATGTTCTCCCCGGCTACGCCCAATCTGGAGGCACCTTCACCAGGCCTATTCGTAAGTACGGCAAGCACGTGTTCTCCCACAATACGACGTTCTGCTGCGTCAAGCAGCCGCCTGGCGGTCAGAAGGGTGCCTACTACGCCATCCATCACATGCGGGCGATCGTACGGGACCATCATCAACTTCTGCTACCGAGTAAACTCCAAGATTGGGCCGCGAGCGTGTCGGCAATCCAGGACGCGGACCTCCGACAAGAATTCTTTCGCATCCAGTCGGAGTTTGCGGAAATCATCCATCAAGATGTCCTTCGTACCTCGGGGCAGTTCTACCTCAGAAATCAACCGTCCAACAGTGACGTCGACACAATGCTACAAATGCAGGATGACAACGCCCGTTCTTTCATGACTCCCACGATAGACGGCGGCTTCATCCACGCTCCGGTCCCTTGAGTCGAGTTGTCTAGTTCTGAAACATCGATTGGCTCATGTTGTAATTAAACTTTAATGAACTTGTAGTATGTCTCTTTGGTTTTGAGAGTCGTTCAACTTAGATGTAATCGATGCTATTAATGTCTTGCTTTTCTCTTCCGATCGTTCTGTTGCATAATTATATATTGCTTATGTATTGTCTGTGAATTGGTACTAACGTTTCGTTTGGCTAGTGCATAGTGATGCCGACGTATGTCGTGTACAAGGGTAAGGTTCCCGGAGTCTACGATGACTGGGAGGAGTGTCGGAGACAGGTTC
Organism: Triticum dicoccoides; assembly: GCF_002162155.2. Lineage (NCBI taxonomy): Eukaryota > Viridiplantae > Streptophyta > Magnoliopsida > Poales > Poaceae > Triticum > Triticum dicoccoides. The sequence continues at coordinate 8,364,726 of NC_041385.1, read as the reverse complement.
ACCGATTCAGCGGTAACAGTTACAAAGGGTACACCACTAGGGCCGAGGCCGAATCTAGATACGCCCGCTATCTAGCGGGAGAGGGGAGGGAGCGTTGGAGGAACCGGATGAAGATGAGTTTCATCGTGATGATGCTCATCGTGATGACCGCAGCTCTCTTCTATGTGATGGTAGTTTAGATGATCGATATCGACTTGTAATGCGAAGACAAACTCGCTACTCGCGGTCTCGAGACTTGTAATATAATGTTCTATCTTTGTTCGGTCTTTTTAATTCGGAGACTAATATGATGAATTGTATTCGGAGACTAATATGATGAATTGTATTCAAAGACTAATCTTCTATTGTATTTGATGAATCTATTGTTGATGTGTGCTGTCTATATTTTGTCAAATTATACATTTTGTAACCTGTGCAAAAAACAGAAAATAAAAAAATAAAAAAAAACCTAATATTCATACTAATGGCGCATCACACGACAGTGCGCCATTAGTATGACAGTGCATACTAATGGCGCATCACCGGGTAGTGCGCCATTAGTATGCTGCGGTTACTAATGGCGCATCCAGAGGTGGTGCGCCATTAGTATGCCAAAGCACCTGGGTATACATGCCAACTGGGAGGCATACTAATGGCGCACCCTCGCATATACTAATGGCGCACCAGGTGGTGCGCCATTAGTATACCAGATACTAATGGCGCACCAGCTGGTGCGCCATTAGTAAAAATTACTAATGGCGTGCTATCAGTGGCGCACCAGTGATGCGCCATTAATGGCCATATTAGGTGCGCCATTAGTAGTGGTATTTCTAGTAGTGTCCAGTCAAAGCTAGGCTCTGACAACCCAAATCAAACTCAAATATGTACCTTCCATGATCGCACATCCAGTAAAGTGAGTTACCAATAAGTGACCCATGAATATAAGCGCCTTGAAGCGGATATGGAGTCCGCTTTGAGATGAGATCGCTCCATATGCCAGTCTCCGAGGAGTAAACACATGCAAAGGCGGGCTGTGGACCAGTAGGGTAGGTGCTCGTCGACAGCAAGACCACCTTGAATGGGCTTGAGTGGCATCTTCCATGCACGTGGCCATGGTCAGCAGCAGCACGGAGCACCGCACCATCAAGGTAGCAGCCCCCCTTGAACTTCGACGGAACGGTCAGGCAGAGCTTCTTGCCGGTAATGGGAGCAATTACAATAAGCTCTGCCCGTTGCCAGGGCATCACTAGTAGAAAAAGGGTCAAAAGTGAAGCACATTAGTGCCGGTTTGTATTTGAGCCGGCACAAATGTATACATTAGTGCCGGTTCCAACGGCTAGCCGGGCCGCTCTCATTAGTACCGGTCCGTGGCTAACCTTTAGCACCGGTTCGTGCCACGAACCGGTACTAATGAGAGTGGTGGCAGGATGTTGTCAGTCTGGGCCCCCTCCAGCACCTTTAGTACCGGTTCTTGGCACGAACCGGTACTAAAGGTCATCCTACATAAACCCTTCGTCCACCCGAGCTCGCTCTGTTCTTCCCCTTTCCCCTCTCCTCTCTGTTCTTCCCCTCTTCCTCTCGAGCTCATCACACATTTTGCCCAAAATTTGTCAAGATTTGAAGGCCCCCATCCATTCAAATGATCACAAAGGTTAGCAACTTTGTCCTTTCATCTCTCATTGCTAGATTATCTCTTGCAATGCTTTATATAGTTATTAATTTGTGAGTTTAGTAATTTGGGAGGAAATATATATATGTGCTAGTATTTGATTTATATGCAATTTGAGGTCAAAAATAACACTTAGTTTGCATATGTAGGTGTGGTTTACTTAGTGCCTTCTAAATCTCCGTCGTAACCACCGGCGATCGCCCGCACCGTCCCGTCGCCGGCACCACCTTGTGGTGAGCCTCTTGTTCATGAAATTTTATATAAAAAATTGATGTTTGTGTGATTTGGATATATAGTTACTCGTATAATAATTATCTTACCCGTACGTTGTTTGTTATACATAGTGTCATGGTTTTGATATCCGTCCCCGTCGGCCCTCGTCCTTGTTATGATTCGGATGTGGTATATTCTCTTTTAAAACTATTTGTTGCATTTCGTGTTTATGACAAATTATGCCCATCAAGTTGACATAGATATTTTTATCTAGGAGGTATGTGAACCGGAAATTCCAACCGACCCTATTTTCGAGAGGTTAAATTTAGTTGAAAGAGAAAACGAGTACTTGAAAGAAAAATTGAAAAGAATTGAGGGGGAGAAGATGGAATTGGAGTTGCATGTTGCCGATGTCGTCGATGATCACCAGATCAAGATGGAGAAAATGCGCTTGAAGATTAGAAAGATTAGAAAATATGCCATCGATAGTGAGGCTTGGTATCATTATGTTGTTGGATCAATTGTTACCTTAGTTGCGATCTTGATCGCATTTGTTGTTGCATTTAAATGCTTTAGCTAGAGAGTTATTTGTTTGTTGCATTTAAGTGTTGTATGAACTTTATGTATGAACTTGTATTAATTTGGTCTATTCGGTGTTGTGTAATGAAGATGAGCCGGCAATGGATGTACGATGACCGATGCTCTCCCCAGTTCGTTGAGGGCGTGCATACTTTTCTGCTTGCGGCTGAGGCAAACAAGCGGGCGGATGGTTTTATGCCTTGTCCATGTGCTGGCTATAAGAATGGTCGCAATTACTCTACGTCAAGAACCATTCACGTCCACCTGTTTGAGTCCGGTTTCATGCCCCACTATAATGTTTGGACCAAGCACGGAGAAAGAGGGGTTATGATGGAAGACAATGAAGAAGAAGAGGACGACGACAGCTATCCTGGCCATGGGTTCCCTGAATACGATGATACAACAATGGGGGAAGAAGCTGAGCTGGTAATGCGGGAAGAATCTGAAGAAGAGGCATCAGATGAGCCCGTTGATGATCTAGGTCGGGCCATTGCCGATGCAAAGAGAAACTGCGCAAGTGATTTGGAGAAGAAGAAGTTGCAGCACATGTTAGAGGATCACAAAAAATTGTTGTACCTGAATTGCATAGGTGACAAGAAAAAGCTGGGCACCACACTGGAATTGCTGCAATGGAAGGCAGAGAATGGTGTATCTGACAAGGGATTTGGAAAGTTGCTGGACAAGGAATTGCCCGAGAGTACGTACGAAGCAAAGAAGGTTGTCTGCCCTCTAGGGTTAGAGGTGCAGAAGATACATGCATGCCCTAATGAGTGCATCCTCTACCGTGGTGAGTACGAGGATTTGAACGCTTGCCCGGTATGTGGTGCATTGCGCTATAAGATCAGCCACGATGAGCATGGTGATGTCGAGGGCGAGTGCCCCAGGAAGAAGATTCCTGCCAAGGTGATGTGGTATTCTCCTATAATACCACGATTGAAACGTTTGTTCCACAACAAAGAGCATGCCAAGGCGATGCGATGGCACAGAGAAGACCGTAAGAAAGACGGAAAGTTGAGAGTACCCGCTAACGGGTCGCAGTGGAGAAAAATCGAAAGAAAGTACGGGAAGGAGTTTGCAGATGACGCAAGGAGCGTATGGTTTGGTCTAAGTGCAGATGGCATTAATCCTTTTGGGGAGCAGAGCAGCAACCATAGTACCTGGCCTATGACTCTATGTTTGTATAACCTTCCTCCTTGGTTGTGCATGAAGCGGAAGTTCATTATGATGCCAGTGCTCATCCAAGGCCCTAAGCAACCCGGCAACGACATTGATGTGTACCTAAGGCCATTAGTTGAAGAACTCTTACAACTGTGGAATGGAACAGGTGTACGTGCGTGGGATGAGCACATGGGGGAAGAATTTGACCTAAAGGCGTTGCTGTTCGTGACCATCAATATTGGCCTGCTCTCAGTAACCTATCAGGACAGACAAACAAGGGATATCGCGGATGCACGCACTGTTTGGATGATACTGACAGTATATATTTGAATAGTTGTAAGAAGAATGTGTACCTGGGACATCATCGATTTCTTCCGAGCAGGCATCCCGTAAGAAAGAAAGGCAAGCATTTCAAAGATGAGGCGGATCACCGGACGAAGCCTCGCCACCGTACTGGTGCTGATGTACATGATATGGTCAAGGATTTGAAGGTGATATTTGGAAAGGGTCCTGGTGGACAACCTGTTCCAAAGGACGCTCACGGACGCGCACCCATGTGGAAGAAGAAATCTATATTTTGGAACCTGCCATATTGGAAAGACCTAGAGGTCCGCTCCGCAATCGACGTGATGCACGTGACGAAGAATCTTTGCATGACCCTGCTTGGCTTCTTGGGCGTGTATGGGAAGACAAAAGATACACCTGAGGCATGGGAGGACCAGTAACGTATGCACAGAGAAGACGGCATACATCAGGGTCATGCAAGCTACGCTCTTACCAAATAAGAGAAGGAAATCTTCTTTGAATGCCTGCTCAGTATTAAGGTACCGTCTGGCTTCTCGTCGAATATAAAGGGAATAATAAACATGGCAGAGAAAAAGTTCCAGAACCTAAAATCTCATGAGTGCCACATGATTATGACGCAACTGCTTCCGGTTGCATTGAGGGGGCTTCTACCGGAAAACGTTCGATTAGCCATTGTGAAGCTATGTGCATTTCTCAATGCAATCTCTCAGAAGGTAATCGATCCAGAAATCATACCAAGGTTACAGAATGATTTGGTGCAATGTCTTGTCAGTTTCGAGTTGGTGTTCCCACCATCCTTCTTCAACATCATGACGCACGTCCTAGTTCACCTATGCGAAGAGATTAACGTTTTGGGTCATGTATTTCTACACAATATGTTCCCCTTTGAGAGGTTCATGGGAGTCTTAAAGAAATATGTTCATAACCGTGCTAGGCCAGAAGGAAGCATCTCCAAGGGCCATCAAAATGAGGAGGTCATTGAGTTTTGTATTGACTTTATTCCTGACCTTAAGCCGATTGGTGTTCCTGAATCGCGGCATAAGGGCAGACTGGATGGAAAAGGCACGCTAGGAGGGGAACAAATAATATGTATGGACGAACATTCTCTCACTGAAGCACACTACACAGTTCTACAGAATTCCGCCTTGGTGGCTCTGTATATGGATGAACACAAGAATTTGCTACACTCCAAACACCCGGAGCGGTCTGATGACTGGATTACACGTGAACAAACCAGGAGTTTCGCCAGCTGGTTGCAGACACATACCATGCATGACACCTTTATTGAAGATGACCTGTACTTGCTGTCCCAGTTACCATCTTCGAATATAATGACTTTCAAAGGGTACGAGATAAATGGTAATACATTTTACACGATCGCCCAAGATAAGAAGAGCACCAACCAAAACAGTGGTGTCCGCTTTGATGCAGAAACCAAGACGGGAAAGGAAACATATTATGGTTATATACAGGACATATGAGAACTTGACTATCGACGTGGTATAAAGGTCCCTTTGTTTCGGTGCAAATGGGTCAACATGACACGAGGCGGGGTAACGGAAGACCCGCAGTACAGAATGACAACAGTGGATCTCAACAATCTTGCGTATGCAGACGAACCATTCGTCCTAGCCAATGATGTGGCACAGGTTTTCTATGTGAAGGACATGTCTACCAAGCCAAGAAAAAGAAAAGATAAGAAAGCGAATGCATCGTACGATGAGCCAAAGCGGCACATAGTTCTTTCTGGGAAGAGAAACATTGTGGGAGTGGATGACAAGACAGACAAGTCAAAAGATTATGAAAAGTTTGATGAAATTGCTCCATTCACAGTGAATATTGACCCGAGCATCCCGTTAAATGATGAAGATTTTCCATGGTTACGGCGCAAAGGGACACACGCGAAGAAAAAGTTTCACACTCAAAGATCTGGGATGTGATCGGCTTCACTATCATCACTTTCTTCTGTGTTTCACACCCAGAGGGGAATCTCTGTAATAGTTAGGGTAGTTATGTGTTTTGGCATTTGAAACGCGAAGAAATTTTATGTGCAAACAAATTCTTTCATGCCTTTACTGATTTTTAAAGTTAAGTTATTCACAAACTAGTGATTCACACTAATTTCAAATAATTCAAAATTTAAACTATTCAAATTTGAAAACTACGGGCACTAACAGAAAGTTTGTAATTTTTTGTACCTGAAGAGGCTATGTCAGCCTCCGGTCAGGCTATGGCCCCACCATCACCATTTAGTGCCGGTTCGTACCACGAACCGGTACTAATGAGGTTGTGTCAGGTAAGGCTGGGGCCCCACGAGCACCTTTAGTACCGGTTCATGGATGAACCAGACGTAAGCTGTTTTTTAGTCCCACCTCGCGAAGTGAGAGGGACTAGGAGCGGTTTATAAGCCCTGAGTGCAGAGACGATGAAGAAGAGGCTCAATGCTCACGTTGCTTAGCTTCAAGCCTTCAGGAATATGGTAGACTGCACGGAGCTATGCGCAGTGCAGTTTACACTATTCCGAAAGGCTTGAAGAAAATTAACGAGCATTGCACCTCTTTTTTATTTTTAATAACTTATTACAACTCCGGACTTCTTCTGTTATGGCAAAAACTAATTGCACGTATATTTCTTTTTTTTAAGTTATAACTCCAGACTTTGACCATCAAGTTTTGCAGAAAAGAAAAAATAGCAGAAAAGAAAGAAAAACTATAGCTGAAAAGAAAAAACTATATAAAAAAACAACTCAAAAAAAATAGAAGAAAATAAATATAGCAGAAAAGGAAAAACTACTCAGAAATAAATAGAAGAAAAAATAAAGCAGAAAAGAAAAAAATTATATTTGCTATTTTTCAATCGTTTACAAATGACCGTGAAATTGAAAATCACTACAAAATGAACTCTGAAAATGTTGAATTTTGGCAAACTAGATGAAAAACTACTCACAAATAAATAGAAGAAAATTAATATAACAGAAAAGAAAAAACTATACAAAAAACTACGCAAAAATAAATAGAAGAAAATAAAGCAGAAAAGAAAAAACTATAAAAAATTGGGGCGCTGCCCTGTGGGCCTGATAGGCCACAGGTGTGTAATTACAGGCCTTAGAGGCCCAGCAGACTCACAGGGCAGCGCACAGAGTTTAGGCCCACAAGCCTGCTATATAGAGGAGTTCGAAGTGGTAGCCGCGGCTGGGTTTATAAACCAGTGCGGCTGCCCTTCGCCCGACGAGGTGGGACTAAACTTTTGGGTGGCAGCGCGAGGCCTTTAGTACCGGGTCGTGGCACAAACCGGTACTAAAGGGGGGGCCTTTAGTACAGGTTTGTGCCACCACCCGGTACTAAAGGGGGTCGCTTCCCGCCGCTTGGCCTGGCCAAAACAGGCCTTTAGTACCGGTTGGTGGCTCCAACCGGTACTAAAGGTGCCTTCTATATATACTCGACTTATGAAATTTTCATTCTTCCTTTGTTTCCGTCGTCTCCGTCGCCGTCCCCGCCCTCGTCCCCGTCGCCTCCCTCGTCTCCGTCGCCGCCCCCGTCCCCATCGCCGCCGTCGTCTCCGTCGCCGCCCCGGGCCCGCCCCCGTCCCTGTCGCCGCCCCCGTCCCCGTCGCCGCCCTCGTCTTCGTCTCCGTCGCCGCCCCCGTCCCCGTCGCCGCTGTCGTCGCCGTCGCCTCGCCGTCGTCGTCACCCCGCTGTGAGCTCTCCCCCTCTAACCCCTCTCCCTCGCCCCGGTGGCCACCATGGGCGCCGCCCCTCCCCGAGCACACACACACACACACACAAGCTTGATGAACACACACACACACATATATGTATGAATTAATGCATGTATATATTAGTATATACATATTTTGTATGTTTAATTAGTTTAGATTATTTAGATTATTATTTTTTCACTATTATATATGTATGAATGCATGTTAGATGGATATAATTAGTGTTTAATTAGTATGGAAATTTTTTATATAATGTTGTTTTTCAGTTTTTTAATGGATGTATAGAAGTTGTGTTTTCTGTTTTTAGTGTTAGATGCTTAATTAGTATGAAACAGTATATAGATTTTTGAAATAGTAGAAATGTTAGAAATTTTAGTTATCAAAATACAATCATTAAAAAAATGTTACTTTTTGCGGGCATATAGCTAGTATTTGTTCTCGACGATGCCCGGCCCGCATCCTCGCCGTCGACCCGTCCGCGACGACGTCCAGCCGACCCATGTCCGGGACTGGGCTCCGCCGGGCTGGCACTGGGAGGTGCTGCCTGGAGGGGCGTGCCGCTTGATGAGGAACCCGGCCCCGGGTCCCGTCGTCGACCCTGATCTCATTTGGTGGCGTTCGCATGAGCCAGTTTCGGTGCAGAGGGACCCGGCCCCGCCGGAGGTGGTACGTCGCCGTGTAAGGGAGGAGGACGAGCACGTCCATCGCTACATGGTTGCGTTAGAGGGCAGCAGGTTTTCCAATACCTGGCAGTATCTTCGGGGATCTCACTTCAGCTATGATCCTATGAGGGTTCCTTCTCTTTGGGTGTCCACCGCCCGCGCCGCAGGAACCGTGAGTGTCCTAGATTCTTCTGTAGTATTCGATCTTTAATTAGCTACCTAGCCAGTGATGTACTATTCAATATTATATATTATTCGAGACGATGTATTCAAGATTATATCTATTATTCTAGACGATGTATTCGAGATTATATCTATTATTCGAGACGATGTAATTTGAATACTAAATTGTTTTATATTTCTTTTGGATTAGTTAAATAAAAGCTATGGCAGACAATACCGACAGAGAGGGAGAACAGACCATGTTCGATATGATACGCAGGCCAGATGATGATCAGAATGAACAAGATTATGACGGCTCCGAATTTCTAAACAACACCGGAGAGGGTGATATGATATTCGATCGCGACGACCGAATTGATGAAGTCATGAACTATGGTTATGACGATGACGAAGAACATGTTGATCCTGAAACAACAAAGACCGGCGAGGTATATATATTAAGCAGGTATCTGGTGATCCTCACATGTTTTAAATGACTTGAAGATATATTAACGAATCGATCTTTGTTCTTTCAGCCATCCGGATCGAGCAAATCTTCAGGCAAAAGGACGAAACGAGGCCCGAACAAAAAGTTCAAGGAGGGCGTAAAGTACAATATCAAGGCAGTCAAACCTAATGGCGAACCATTAGCGCCTAAGAAGATTGTGGACAAGTTCGTTCGTCAGTGCGGAGTTCTTGTGAAGGACCAACTCCCGATCTCCCTTCAAGAATGGAGAGAACCAGCAAAAGACAAAAAGACAAAAAGACAAAGAGGACGCTGCTCCACGTCCAGATGTTACTTTTGTCGACAAGAATCAAAAAGATCTGCTTTGGGATACTCTCATGGAACATTTCACCCTACCAGATCATTTCACGGAAGCAGATGTGTAGAAAGTCAAGGACGCTGCTCTTAAGAAGATGGCGGTTGCATTCAAGAACCACAAAAATCGTGAATGGGACAAGTACGTCAAGGGAGGAAGGAAGACTCCAGTATTCGAGGGAACACTAGAGAACCAACGTGCTCATTGGGACGATTTCGTGTAATTCAAGGATTCGGAATTAGCTAAGGAACGGTCGAGAATAAACAAGAAGAATGCCGAAAAAAGGATAAGTTCCATAAGCTGGGGCCAGGTGGCTATGCGGTGGCAATGCCTAAGTGGGATAAGTCTGAGAAAGAGATGGAGGATGCAAGTGTCACTCTGGTTACTAAGAGCTGGCCCCCCGGGTGCAGGACTTGGTTCTATGTGCATGGGGGGGAGTTCGACCCGAAGACAGGCAATGTTTCGACGAAGGCAAGTCTGAAGGGAGCCGACGATGCGATACTTGTTGCAATAGAAGAGGCACGATCGGGGGTGTTCCAGCCCAACAGAGAGAACGACGAGCTTACACGTGCCCTGGGAAATCCTGAACACCCGAGAAGAACACGAGGCAAGTGCGCTATTCTGTGGTATGAGGGGTTTTCAGACTGGAACAACGACTACAGAACCCGTGCGAGAAAGAAGATTGCGGAGGAGAAGAAGAGGAAGATGGAGGAGGAGCAGAGGAAGCGGGACTATGAACGCATTCAAGGCCTAGAAGCAAGTCAAGCAGAATTGGCAGTCAAATTCCAGCGACAGCAGGAGCAGATCGACTCACTTACCCAGCAAAGGGGGTCTCGGCAGCTGCAGCAGCTAGCGGATGATCCAGCATTGGATAGAACCGGCCCATCCATGCCGAGAAGCAGCGTGGGTTCGGCCGCCCCGGACGACGCAATGTTGGGTAGATACCCCGTGGATAACATCACGGAGAACACTAACTGCGAGCTACACGTCAAAATGAAGAACATATCCATGAAGGTGGCAGACGCCATTGCTTTTACAAATCCCCCCGAGGCAACCTTCCGTTGCAACCCGACTCCAGCGGGCTATGCTCGTGTCTTGGTTGATGAGGTGGTGGACTCACCATATTCGGAGCTACAGCTTGACATTCCTGGAGTGACGACGAGCGCTTTCTCGGAGAAGCCAAACATCGTATCATCCTATGGAAAAAGGATTGCATCATCTTTCGAAGGCCACCGACACCGCGTCAGCCAACTCCTCGTCGAAGTCCGCCACCGAGTCAGCAGTCTCCCGCTCCTGCAAGTCCACCAAGTCCGGCAAAGTGTCAGGCCACTCCTCCTCCAAGTCCGGCAAAGTGTCAGGCCACTCCTCCTCCTCCAAGTCCGCCACAGCGTCAGACGTCCACTCCTCCTCCAAGTCCGGCACAACCTTAGGACACTCCTCCTCCAAGTCCGGCACAGCTTCAGGCGGCCACTCCTCCTCGTCCAACTCAGCCCCGTCAGCCGTCTCCGCCGCCTCAGCAATCGCAGAAGAGACACCCCGCAGCTCTGGTGCGTAGCGGTACGAGTCGAGGTAGTATAGGAAGTATAGGCGGAGGCAAGCGATATAAATATGGTCCAAGCCTCACGCCTCTTCCGCAGAGGGCTTATGACAGGTCCGAGGAGGAAATCGCAGCCATATCGAAGGCCGAGGTGGAAGCCCATTTTGCACCGAAACGGCCACCGCCGCCAAGGGAGAAAGTGCCTGAGGAAACGATTGACCACTTCATTCGTATGGCTCAACCACCAGCTCCCAAGCCTGTTGACACAGACTATGAGCGCCACATTAGGAAGTTAAATCGAGAACGTCTACGTAAGGAGGCGAGCTCGGGATCAAGCAAACAAGAAGCAGCTGTCAAAAAATGCGGGAAAACCATTCCCCAGCTGGGAGAACAGGCGGCGCAATTGATCCCCTCGCTTGTTGTGCCAACAACACGTGATAGTACGCGTGCCCAATATTATTGTGGGCAAACAGTTTACGTTCCCGAGGTGGGCAATGTGGTAATAAAGGAGCATATAATGCAGGCTGAAGTTCTCAACATCACTATTGGACAACTCCTCGAGATCGAGCCCATGCCTGTGCTTAGAGAGGATGAAATAAAACGGAAATATGTCCGGGGCCAACCTTTGGTCGAGCCAGACAAGGTCAAGAACCTCCCAACGAGAATGTATGAATTGCATCAATGGTACATGAACATTACCAAGATTTCAGATCGATTGTCCCTCATGGTGAATGTCAAGGAGGAGCATTACTTCCATGAGAAAGCTCTGTCTGTTGAGTATTCTGAAGTGTTTCAGTTATACAATCAAGACGCACTCGACAAATCTATCGTCAGTTGCTATTGTCTGTAAGTGATTTCTTTCTGTAATTTAAGTCTCAAGCTAGCTGTAGTGATCCTTTTGATCAATCATTACCTGTAATTATCCTCACTATATTCTTTTCTGTGGTATTATGCAGGATGAAGATGTATGAAATGAGAAAAGGTGGACGCTTTGGCATTGGGTTCATTGACCCAAACACCGTTAATGAATACACATGGCAGATAAATGCACATCATCAAAAGGACGTAGAGGACAACATGCTAAAGTTCTTGAAGCGCCTCAAATACAATGAAGATATACTACTTCCTTACAACTTCCAGTGAGTCACACTGTCTTGTACTACAAATTCTCTGTTTTTGCCTACTAGCTAGCTACATCTTTTTGCTTACATATGCCTGCTTAATTAAGACATGCAAACGTGTGTGCATGCAGATTTCACTGGGTCTTGTGTATCATTAAAGTTGACGACGGAACAGTTGAAATACTGGACTCACTACTCAAAGCAAAAACTGACTATAACATCTTGTTTGGGATAGTCAACAGGTAATTTCAATCATTATTAACTATATATCTCGGCCTATTTAGTTCGTAATTTCATGATATGAACTATTTAATAACCCCTTTATTCATTTTCTTTGTCGGCGGGTAGGGCATGGGCAAGGTTCATCAAGGTCACGGAAGGCGAATGGAAACAAAAGCTTAAATGGTTTCGATCCAAGGTAAGTAATTAAGTAGTACTAGCTAGCTAGCTAGCTGCCATCTCTTTAATTATCATGCTTGATTAATTATTATCTGATCAAATTCCATTCTCGTAAAGGCCCTGAAGCAGGCGCAGGGGACTGATTTGTGTGCATTCTGCGTTTGCGAGAACATTCGCATGATGGCGTCTGAAAGGAGCAGATCTCAAAGATAGGAATGGGTACGCTTGTCAGAACACTATTCACAATTTTTACACCATTATTGATATCTAGTCACACAACTAATACACATGTATATTGATCTCCTTCTTAACAGTTCAAAGAGGTGCGGGAGAAGCTCCTAGAAACGGAGCGCGTAGAGCACTTCAAGAGGAAATAGCGGGTTTTTTGCTCGACCAGGTCATAAATCCGAAAGGAGAATACTATTACCCGCTACCGCCCCCATGAAAACCACTTCCAATTGTCATCGTGCTCCGAAGGCACCAACTAGGCTAATGCCACTGGCTCCGAAGGCAACATGCATATGTAGAAGAAATTGTATATAGCTATACATGTGTGTATGTGTGAATTAATTAATATGGTGGTTTGTGAGACATTGCTGATATATATATATATATATGCATG
>NC_041385.1:8337161-8351124 GCF_002162155.2 Triticum dicoccoides | reverse complement strand
ATATATGCATAACGTGTACAATGTGTAGTATCATAAAATACCAGCAAACGAAAAAGAATTAAAATGGAAACACAAAATTAAATGAAAAAGAAATCATAAAACTAAAAAACCCCAAACCTTATAGTACCGGTTGGTCTTACCAACCGGTACTAAAGGGCTCCAGGCCCCCGGAGCTGGCTCGTGCCACGTGGTTGCCCTTTAGCACCGGTTCATGCTGAACCGGTACTAAAGGGGGGGGGCTTTAGTGCCCACACTTTAGTGCCGGTTATGGAACCGGCACTAAAGGGCCTTACGAACCGGTGCTATTGCCCGGTTCTGCACTAGTGCATGATGAGGGGGCAATAGCTCCTATGCGACACATTTGAAGTGAATTGGCTTGTGTGCGACGTTGTTCGAGCGAATGGCTATTGTGCGACACATTTGAGCAGGTAAATAGCCCACGCACGACATGGCTGTTAAACTGAACTGATGCCCTCGTAAGTTGTTGGGGGCTGGACCCACCACTTATCCACGTAAGCGCTGGACCCACCACTTATCCACCTAAGCGCGGGACCCACCACTTGTCTACTCGCGGGACCCACCTCCTCGCATCTAGAAGAGACGAGCGCCCGTGCCCGTCCGCCCGCCGCCACCCATTCATCCCCTTTCCCCAATCTTTCTCTTCTCCGGCGACCTAGCACAAATGTCTACCTCCTCCGCCACTCAATCAAAATGGTGACAGTATGGACCAGTGTTGCTAACAAGGTGCCGTGAATGCCCACGCCCAGACCCTCTTAAACGGTTGGTCACTAAAAGGGATGACAATGGCAATCTTGGGCGGGAATTTGTGAAATGCTTGAGCAAACCAATGGTAGGAAGGGATGGCAAGGTTAGATCTCAGTTCTTAGCCCGTTCTTTCGCTGTCTTTCGCTCGGATTTCTCCATATTTTGTGTTTTCTCCTCGAATTTGGGATTTAGGGTTCATTTTGTTCTTTTCAGATCTTGAAGAAATGTTACCATTTTGAGTGGATTGATGAATATGTTGATAGGATTCAGTTTGAGGGCTACGTTGATTCGAGCGTGGCCGCAACCTGGGAGCTCAATTTGGGCGGGGTGTCGCCGATTGCTGTGGAGAATACGGGGAGCTCGGGAGGAGGGGCGGGCAGAGTCGTGCCGATGGCGATGTATGCGCGCAATGCTGAACTGCATGCGGAGTCCGAACTGACCGAGGAACTCAAGAAGATCAAGAAACATCTAATGCAGATGATCGATTTGCAGAAGCAAGCAAATATCATGCCAGGGGGGTTCTATTGTTGTATCATTGCTCTGTTTTTGTTTTATTTGTTGTTCATCCGTCATTAGAATGGGCATTTAGGCCTGTCAGGGTAGAGGAGGTGATCTGTGCGCAAGTAATGTATCTGAATTGAAGCGGCAATTTGGAACACAAATTATTCAGTGTTCATGCTTTGTTTCCCCTGTATTTGTTCTTCAGTTAAAAGAGTACACACCCAAATTCAGTTTCTAGTAAAAAACAAAACTGGGCTGCCGAATAGATGTTGGGCCGTAAGGAGACCGGGGTCAAGGAGACCAGCCCACCCGCGTAGCGGCACCAGCCCACCTCTAACTTCTGCAAATAAAATGTTACTTGTTTTTACTTTGGCCTTTTTCTTGCACTAAATTTTGTGATGGATCATTTTTTGATGCAATAAAACCAAATGTTAATTGTTTTTATGCATGTCTACGATTCCATGAACTAAATGAGTTGCATGAAGTAAATTAGTTTGCATTTCCTAGTTGCATGTCCATAGTGGGTTTGCGGGCCCGTGGGTTTGCATGGGGCTCCTAGTTGCATGTCCATGGTTTGGCCAATATTTTGAAGATGGTGTGTGTGGTGAGTTTGAGGTGTAGCAACCCATAGCAATACACAAATAATAAGCAAGAACAACCCATAGCAATCTTCAAATAATAGCACGAAACACACAATATATATAGTAGCATAACGATTGCAACCCATAGTTCCACGATAGCCTTACAACTCCATGGTAGCCTTACAACTTAAAATACTAATACAACTTAATAATAGTAGCATAACGATTACTACTTAAAAAAACTAATACGATAAGCTAGATAGATTGGGGGCACCAAACACGGGTTCTTCTTTGGGCTCTTCTCCTCCTCCTCCGGGGAGCCCCCTCCTCCGGGGGAACAACGCCACCTCGCTCCCCCGGGCGCCGCCCTTCACTCCTCCCCGTTGTTGGTGGGGTACGGAAGCGTGTGCATAACATCGTTGTTGGGGAAGATGCTCTGGATGTCAGTGAAGATATTGTAGGTGGTGAAAGCTATGAACTCACAACCGACCCAATACGCTCGCCCGAGGAGATGGAAAGCATCGAAAGGGTTAGTGAACGTAGCGAGGAGCCCAACCACAACGCCGTTGTGGTGACCTCCTCAACATGGTACATCCAAGGAGAGCCGCGGGGGAGGTGGCGGAAGCTGGCTGCAAGGAAGAACTCCGTTAACTCCCTTGCACCCCTCCACCTCGAGATCGCCCAAACCCTAAGGGTTCTCTCTACATACACTCTGGCCGGGTAGAGCCTTTCCGGCACGATTGGGGGGAAACTGTAGGTGGGGGCGGTGTACTGCATGGTGGCGGGGTGGCTCGAGTGCTCGGTCGGGTTTGATGGAGAAGAAGGAAGAAGAAGGGCAGAGGAGGCAGAGGATGGGGTATGATGGATGAGGAGGGAGAGGACGATAGTGCCCGGCTTAAATAGCCCAAGTGCGGCGTGGTTTCACCCCGTCGAAACCCTAGAATTAATGGGCGGGCGGCGTTTGGTGGCGCCCCATGAAAGTGTGTACACGAGCGTGGCCGTGGGAAATGGAGTGTGACGCTTTTGTGCCACCGGTCGCGGGTCAAAGGGACGGGCTCACGCACGCGTCTGTGCTGTCGTGGGTCAAGGGGACACGCCTTCCCCGGGTTCTCTGCGTGTGCCGCCCGTGCATGCATGTCGTAGCCCATTAATTTGCTCATCTTGCTAGGGCCTTGGCTAGAGGGCAAGGTTCGGTCGATGGGAGACGTGACAATAATGGACGCCTTCTTTTGCCCATCTTGTAACGGGCAGCTCGCCATTTGAACTGCATCGATACCCACATCGATACCCCATGCCAGTATTGCGTCCTCAAAGAGGAGCACGCCATGCACAACGTGCACACCACGCCATGCAGCGTTGGATTTTTGGTTGTCTTCATCGGGCTGCTACATTGTGGCCGGGTGCATGCTTTGATGCGACGCTGCATCGGTTCTAATGGTAGGCATGCGACAGCTTACTGTGTCGATAGGGGTGGCGGAGCAGGGCTACGTCGAGGCATGCATGCAACGCACGGGCGCAGTTCTGTGGGTGGGCATGCATGCTGCGGCCGGCACGAGCACGCATGCAATGATGGAAAGGGCACTGCGTAGGCTTGGTCCATGCACCGCGTCAACTCTTGCCGTTGGATTCAAATGAACGGTCCTGACGCCCCAACGAGAGAGGCTGATCCAAACCCCACCACGTCAACCAATCAGCGCGTCTCATGCGGATCCCTGCACACTGTAGCTAACCCTAGCGCCTAATCTCAACCGTCCACGCACAACGATCGACGACCAGGTAGTGTGCGGGGTTTTGAGGGGTTTTGGGAGGGGTTTTGAGAGGTTTTGACTGAATAGGCTTGAGCATAACTAATTCAAAAAAATCAAAAAAAATATAAAACTTGCGCACATAGTCTTATTATGTCGTATAGTAACGAGAAAAAAATATAAATATGGTTTACATACATTTTTACGAAAAGTCCTTCACAAAATTGTCATTCCCCAAACAATGTAGTATGGAGTTCAAGGGAGAGAGTAGTGGGCACCTGAGAGTAGGTGGGGTTTTGAAAATGAAAAATGTGAAAACCTCACCAAAACTTCATTTTGGATAGACTAAGAAAGATCTGAACTTACTGTTCTCATTTTCATGTTTTAAACTTGTTTTATATATAATTTTCTATTAAACCTTGTTTTTTCAAAAAGAAAAGAAAATAATAGAAAATTAATTCAATAAATAGTGAGACTTTAGATTTACACTATATAGGTAGAATAGATGTGTAGAAAAATTATTTGGCTGGTTTAGACAAGGTGCCAAAAAAACTTGCTTAAATATGAGGCCGTTTACCCTACCTTTGGAGGTCATTTCAAACACACTTTTCATGACTATGAGTTCAACTTACCAAAAGGGCTCGGAATGATTAGCAAGCAAACATATTTCAGTTGAGGTACTTTAGATAGCAGTAAAACATCAATAGCCCAAATTTAAATTTAAATTTAAATTTGAATTTTATTTGGTTGGTTTAGACAAACAAGTTCGAATAGAAATATGGGGATACATAGTGACTACCAGTACGCACAGTGTTACAAATATTATTACATGCCCAAAATTTTCAAACTGTTCTCTGTTCTACTTCTTCCTACCACGTCGTGTGCCCTTCTTCGCCTTAGCCCTTCTCGTTCTTGGTTCTACTACACACACAAGTTCATTGATCATCTTGGTTTTCTTCACTGGTCTTTTCAACACCTCGCCAATACCCTCGTGATCAGTGTCTTCAGTCTCAATGTTGACACCAGTTTCAGTTTCTTTGCTGTGTACCTCAACATGGGTTTCTTCAGTCTGAACCTCAACACGCTCAGGTTCATTTTCTTCAGTCTGAACCTCGACACGCTCAGGTTCAGTTTCTTCGGTGTGCACCTCCACATCAGTTTGTTCAGTCTAAATGTTGACTGCAGCAGGATTTTCTTCAGTCTGCTCAGGCTCAGGAACACTTCTCTTCTTTCTACCGCCATTGACTCTTGCTTTTTTTTGTTGGCCAACACTGTTCAACAACAAGGGGCTGACTTTCTCGCTTCCTCCTGTGCAAAAAATGTTATAGATATAGTAATTGGAAAAAAGCACCAAATCAAAACACAGACAAATAAACAAGAACATACTTTGGCTTATCAGGAGTGTAACGACATTTGACAGATCCCACTCTGTGCCCAAGTTCCTGGCACAACTTGCATCTGTTTTTGTTACCTTTTTGGGCCCTTTTTGGCTTTTCATCTTTCTTTCCCTTCTTACTACTCCCACCTTTCTCAAACCATGCCTTGAATCTACTCTGTTTAGGCCTGCCAGCCTTTCTTTTCGTCAAGGGAGGACACATGGAAAATTCAATATCCACTTCAGGCCACTGAGACTGATTTGTAAGTACTAGAATTGGAAAATTCAATGCAGCTTTGAATCTTGCTACCGAATAATATTCATGCAGATATGGGTGCATATTTATCTTCGGTTGGGATACTAAGAAAATAATGGCATGCTCACATGGTTTACCAGTGTGTTGCCACTCGAGGCAAGTGCAATCATGCAATTCAGTGTTAACAACATGTCTCCTTCCAGTTTTGTTATCTCTAACTTCAGCACCCCAAGGTGAAGATTTTTCAACAAACAAATGTGAAAGACTTCTGCTCCTATTGCCCACCTGTTGTACCACTGCTGGAAGCTTATCACCTTGCAGACAATCACCTATCCTTCTTCTCAATTCCCACAACCGCATGAGCATGATCCTGATTTGGTCAACCATGTCATGCACAGGCAAATCTTTTAAATCCTTCAACTTGTTGTTGAAACTCTCTGCCAAATTGTTGTTGATGTGGTCACACTTGATAGCAGTGTTAAATGCCGATCTATACCATAACAAAGAATGGTAGGTGTTCAGCCATGGACCAAACTCATCACATGCTGCCATTATCTTATCAAGATGATATTTGTGTGTCTATCTAGTGTAAGATCCTGCTGCTGGCCACATGCGCCCAAATTCTTCTCCTCTAAAATTTTTGATCAAATTCATCCACAAATGACCAAAGCACTCCCTCTGTTCGGCATGTGGGAAAACATTTTTCACTGAATTTTCAAGCCCCTTACATGCATCTGTGTGTATAGCCAAAGATGACACTGGCCCTAGGCATCTTTTCAACTGGATCATGAACCATGTCCATGAAGCCTCTGTTTCTGACTGAAACAAGCCAACAGCAATAGGAAACATCCAGTTGTGTCCATCTAGAGCATTGCATGCTGCCAACCGACCATTCCACTTGCCTGTCAAAAATGATGAGCCTATGCTCAAATATGGACGGCACCCTGCTTTGAAGCCATCTATGCAAGGCTTCAAAGCCATAAAAAACTTGGAGAACTTAACTTCACCTTTGGATGATACCTCTGTATCTATCTCCACAACACTACCAGGTGACCTCTTTTCCACCTCTGCTTTGAAGTTGTAAAGCATCCTAAATGTATTTGCCCAATCACCATATAAATTTTTCGTTGTCCTTTATTTTGCCTTCCACACTGTGGTATATTTCAGTTTAATGGGGTACATCTTTTCCAAGTCTACTTTGAGTTTCTTGGCAGTAGTGTTTGGTGTTTTGGCTAAAATTGGGGTGATCTTTTCTACAACCCAAAGTTGTGATGTCATGGTTGATACTCTCTGTGAACTTGTAATACAAGTATGTTGATTGGGGATTTGGTTAACCCTGACAGTACTTCCATCAGGTTGCAGTCTAGCAGATATGTACCACTTGCAAGGCTTGACACTACCATCAAATCCTCTGCACCTCGCATAAAACTTCTTTCTATCAGTCCAAACAGTCTTGGCATCAAACTCATGTTTCACTGCATAAGTCTTGAAACACATCCTACACTCCTTCATGCTTGGGAACAACTTGCCTACTTCAATGACAGGGTTTTCTTTGTCATACACATGCACCAGCTCATCATCATGTGCATCATCTACTTCATCTGCAGCTTGTTCCATCAATTGTCCATCTACATCTTCATCAGCATTAGCAGGCAAACTAGATTCGCCCCTGTCCTACTTATCTCTGTCATCGACTGGAATGCCAAAAAGTTTGGCCATCTCAATGTCAGGCATTGGTGCAATGACCAAATCAGTAGACTCATCTAATTCAACTGCATTCCAATCAACTGTTGCTGCAGTTTCAGTTTCAGTTCCAGTCACATGTCCCTCTTCGGCTATTACTGTAAGTTTAGTACACATGGGAATCAATGGCCTCTGTGTAGCCCAATCATCATCTACCATCTGCGCAGCCAATTGTGATGGCACATATCCAACCTTTGAAAAAATATTCAGATCAACCATCTCAGCAAAAAAATTAGCTCGTTTGCTTGTCCAGCCGTTTTGCCGATCGATTTCATCAACAATCTGTTCACCATCTTCCATTCTCACTTACTCTCCTTTCCAATCATCAAACCGCAACAGTGATACTTCTTGCTCTGGACCCCAAACAACATTCTGCCCAATTTTTTCCACCCATTTCTTCACTGCCTTCTCTCCCATGTTCTGTAGAACTTGTGGATCAATCTCTGTAAACTCAACCTCCCATTTAACAATTGTATCTCTCTCAATGTTCTGAATGCTACCATCAACTAATTTTGCCTTTGATGGAAAGAAATTGAACATCAGTTCGAAGGTCCGAGCGGCAGCATCCCCTCTGTCAGTGGCGGACAGTGTGAGCCCGTGAGAAAGAGCAGACTAGGCCCTAATTGCATGCAAAATTGGATCGGAGAGAGGCGCATTACCTATTCGAAGTTGAATCTGGCGGCTCCATCTCAGTATGCCCATGGGCTCCCCTCACAACCTATCGATTCAATAAGCGAAAACAGAGGAAACGAGCTGAGATCTACGGGGACGAGAGAGGAACGGGAGGGGGACTAGGGTTCTCACTCACCATTTTTTCAGGACGAAGGCTCCACCGCCGTTGAGAACGAGTGCTCCGCCGCCGCCACCGAGAATGCAAGATCCGCCGCCACCGGAGAAGAAGGGGGGAGGGGGCAGAGTGGCGGGCCCGGCACGGTCGGGCGGCAGGGCACGGTCAGCTGTTTTGAGGAGCAATTAAGTTGGACCCACATGTCCTAACATAAACGGGCTTCGTTGACAACCAATTTAACCACACACTAGTAGAAAAGAGGCCTTTGGTCCAGGCCGGGTTAGCCCATTAGTCCCGGTTCAATCCAGAACCGGGACTAATGGGGGCATTAGTCCCGGTTCGTGAGCCCAGGGGGGCGGCCGGGCCACGTGCACTAGTACAAAAAGGGTCAAACGTGCAGCACATTAGTGCCGGTTTGTATTAGAGTCGGCACTAATGTATACATTAGTGCCGGTTCCAACGGCTAGCCGAGCCGCTCTCATTAGTACCGGTTCGTGGCTAACCTTTAGCACCGGTTCGTGCCACGAACCGGTACTAATGAGGGTGGTGGCAGGATGTTGTCAGTCTGGGCCCCCTCCAGCACCTTTAGTAGCGGTTCGTGGCACGAACCGGTACTAAAGGTCCTCCTGCATATAAACCTTTCGTCCAGCTCGCTCTGTTCTCCCCCCTTTCCCTCTCCTCTCCTCTCTGTTCTTCCTCTTCTCCCCTCGAGCTCATCACACATTTTTCCCAAAATTTGTCAAAATTTGAAGGCCCCCATCCATTCAAGTGATCACAAAGGTTAGCAACTTTGTCCTTTCATCTCTCATTACTAGATTAGCTCTTGCAATGCTTTATATAGTTACTAATTTGTGAGTTTAGTAATTTGGGAGGAAATATATATATATGTGCTAGTATTTGATTTATATGCAACTTGAGGTCAAAAATAACACTTAGTTTGCATATGTAGGTGTGGTTTACTTAGTGCCTTCTAAATCTCTGTCGTAACCACCGTCGATCGCCCGCACCGTCCCGTCGCCGGCACCACCTTGTGGTGAGCCTCTTGTTCATGAAATTTTATATAAAAGATTGATGTTTGTGTGATTTGGATATATAGTTAATCATGTAATAATTATCTTACCCGTACGTTGTTTGTTATACATAGTGCCATGGTTTTGATATCCGTCCCCATCGGCCCTCGTCCTTGTCATGATTCGGATGTGGTATATTCTCTTTTAAAACTATTTGTTGCATTTCGTGTTTATGACAAATTATGCCCATCAAGTTGACATAGATATTTTTATCTAGGAGGTATGTGAACCGGAAATTCCAATCGACCCTATTGTCGAGAGGTTAAATTTAGTTGAAAGAGAAAACGAGCACTTGAAAGAAAAATTGAAAAGAATTGAGGGGGAGAAGATGGAATTGGAGTTGCATGTTGCCGATGTCGTCGATGATCACAAGATCAAGATGGAGAAAATGCGCTTGAAGAATAGAAAGATTAGAAAATATGCCATCGATAGTGAGGCTTGGTATCATTATGTTGTTGGATCAATTGTTACCTTAGTTGCGATCTTGATCGCATTTGTTATTGCATTTAAATGCTTTAGCTAGAGAGTTATTTGTTTGTTGCATTTAAGTGTTGTATGAACTTTATGTATGAAATTGTATTAATTTGGTCTATTTGGTGTTGTGTAATGAAGATGAGCCGGCAATGGATGCACGATGACCGATGCTCTCCCCAGTTTGTTGAGGGCGTGCATACTTTTCTGCTTGCGGCTAAGGCAAACAAGCGGGCGGATGGTTTTATGCCTTGTCCATGTGCTGGCTGTAAGAATGGTCACAATTACTCTACGTCAAGAACCATTCACGTCCACCTGTTTGAGTCCGGTTTCATGCCCCACTATAATGTTTGGACCAAGCACGGAGAAAGAGGGGTTATGATGGAAGACAATGAAGAAGAAGAGGACGACGACAGCTATCCTGGCCATGGGTTCCCTGAATACGATGATACAACAATGGGGGAAGAAGCTGAGCCGGTAATGCGGGAAGAAGCTGAGCCGGCAATGCGGGAAGAAGCTGAAGGAGAGGCATCAGATGAGCCCGTTGATGATCTAGGTCGGGCCATTGCCGATGCAAAGAGAAACTGCGCAAGTGATTTGGAGAAGAAGAAGTTGCAGCGCATGTTAGAGGATCACAAAAAATTGTTGCACCCGAATTGCGTAGGTGACAAGAAAAAGCTGGGCACCACACTAGAATTGCTGCAATGGAAGGCAGAGAATGGTGTATTTGACAAGGGATTTGGAAAGTTGCTGGTAATGATAAAGGATATGCTTCCAAAGGACAACGAATTGCCCGAGAGTATGTACGAAGCAAAGAAGGCTGTCTTCCCTCTAGGGTTAGAGGTGCAGAAGATACATGCATGCCCTAATGATTGCATCCTCTACCGCGGTGAGTACGAGGATTTGAACGCTTGCCCGGTATGTGGTGCATTGCGCTATAAGATCAGCCGCGATGAGCATGGTGATGTCGAGGGCGAGCGCCCCAGGAAGAAGATTCCTGCCAAGGTGATGTGGTATTCTCCTATAATACCACGGTTGAAACGTTTGCTCCAAAACAAAGAGCATGCCAAGGCGATGCGATGGCACAGAGAAGACCATAAGAAAGACGGAAAGTTGAGAGTACCCGCTGATGGGTCGCAGTGGAGAAAAATCGAAAGAAAGTACGGGAAGGAGTTTGCAGATGACGCAAGGAGCGTATGGTTTGGTCTAAGCGCAGATGGCATTAATCCTTTTGGGGAGCAGAGCAGCAACCATAGCACCTGGCCTGTGACTCTATGTTTGTATAACCTTCCTCCTTGGTTGTGCATGAAGCGGAAGTTCATTATGATGCCAGTGCTCATCCAAGGCCCTAAGCAACCCGGCAACGACATTGATGTGTACCTAAGGCCATTAGTTGAAGAACTCTTACAACTGTGGAATGGAACAGGTGTACGTGCGTGGGATGAGCACATGGGGGAAGAATTTGACCTAAAGGCGTTGCTGTTCGTGACCATCAATGATTGGCCTGCTCTCAGTAACCTTTCAGGACAGACAAACAAGGGATACCGCGGATGCACGCACTGTTTGGATGATACCGACAGTATATATTTGAATAGTTGTAAGAAGAATGTGTACCTGGGACATCGTCGATTTCTTCCGAGCAGGCATCCCGTAAGAAAGAAAGGCAAGCATTTCAAAGATGAGGCGGACCACCGGACGAAGCCTCGCCACCGTACTAGTGCTGATGTACATGATATGGTCAAGGATTTGAAGGTGATATTTGGAAAGGGTCCTGGGGGACAACCTGTTCCGAAGGAAGCGGACGGACGCACACTCATGTGGAAGAAGAAATCTATATTTTGGGACCTGCCATATTGGAAAGACCTAGAGGTCCGCTCCGCAATCGACGTGATGCACGTGACGAAGAATCTTTGCATGACCCTGCTTGGCTTCTTGGGCGTGTATGGGAAGACAAAAGATACACCTGAGGCACGGGAGCACCAGCAACATATGCACGGAGAAGACGGCATACATCAGGGTCATGCAAGCTACGCTCTTACCGAAGAAGAGAAGGAAATCTTCTTTGAATGCCTGCTCAGTATTAAGGTACCATCTGGCTTCTCGTCGAATATAAAGGGAATAATAAACATGGTAGAGAAAAAGTTCCAGAACCTAAAGTCTCATGACTGCCACGTGATTATGACGCAACTGCTTCCGGTTGCATTGAGGGGGCTTCTACCGAAAAACGTTCGATTAGCCATTGTGAAGCTATGTGCATTTCTCAATGCAATCTCTCAGAAGGTAATCGATCCAGAAATCATACCAAGGTTACAGAATGATTTGGTGCAATGTCTTGTCAGTTTCGAGTTGGTGTTCCCACCATCCTTCTTCAACATCATGACGCACGTCCTAGTTCACCTATGCGAAGAGATTAACGTTTTGGGTCCTGTATTTCTACACAATATGTTCCCCTTTGAGAGGTTCATGGGACTCTTAAAGAAATATGTTCATAACCGTGCTAGGCCAGAAGGAAGCATCTCCAAGGGCCATCAAAATGAGGAGGTCATTGAGTTTTGTATTGACTTTATTCCTGACCTTAAGCCGATTGGTGTTCCTGAATCGCGGCATAAGGGCAGACTGGATGGAAAAGACACGCTAGGATGGGAACAAATAATATGTATGGACGGACATTCTCTCACTGAAGCACACTACACAGTTCTACAGAATTCCACCTTGGTGGCTCCGTATATGGATGAACACAAGAATTTGCTACGCTCCAAACACCCGGAGCGGTCTGATGACTGGATTACACGTGAACAAACCAGGAGTTTCGCCAACTGGTTGCAGACACGTACCATGCATGTCACCTCTATTGAAGATGACCTGTACTTGCTGTCCCAGTTACTATCTTCGAATATAATGACTTTCAAAGGGTACGAGATAAATGGTAATACATTTTACACGATCGCCCAAGATAAGAAGAGCACCAACCAAAACAGTGGTGTCTGCTTTGATGCAGAAACCAAGACGGGAAAGGAGACATATTATGGTTATATACAAGACATATGGGAACTTGACTATCGACGTGGTTTAAAGGTCCCTTTGTTTCGGTGCAAATGGGTCAATATGACACGAGGCGGGGTAACGGAAGACCCGCAGTACGGAATGACAACAGTGGATCTCAACAATCTTGCGTATGCAGACGAGCCATTCGTCCTAGCCAATGATGTGGCACAGGTTTTCTATGTGAAGCACATGTCTACCAAGCCAAGAAAAAGAAAAGATAAGGAAGCGAATGCATCGTACGATGAGCCAAAGCGGCACATAGTTCTTTCTGGGAAGAGAAACATCGTGGGAGTGGATGACAAGACATACAAGTCAGAAGATTATGAAAAGTTTGATGAAATTGCTCCATTCACAGTGAATATTGACCCGAGCATCCCGTTAAATGATGAAGATTTTCCATGGTTACGGCGCAAAGGGACACACGCGAAGAAAAAGTTTCACACCCAAAGATCTGGGATGTGATCGGCTTCACTATCATCACTTTCTTCTGTGTTTCACACCCAGGAGGGAATGTCTGTAATAGTTAGGGTAGTTATGTGTTTTGGCATTTGAAACGTGAAGAAATTTTATGTGCAAACAAATTCTTTTCATGCATTTACTGATTTTTTTTCCAGCTAAATGACCCTGAAATTGAAAAGCAATTCAAATGAACTCAGAAAAGGTTGAAAGTTGGCATGGTATCATAATTTCATACAAATAGCATGTGCAAGAAAGTAGAGAGGGTTACGGCAAAAACTGGATGCACTTCGTGTACAAAATGGACAATCTCTTTCGAAGTATCAGGGTTTCCGACGAAAACTGAACTGTTACAAAGGCATTTCATTTTTTAAATAACCTAAGCATTACTAAATTGAATATAATGATAAAACACACTAATATTAAACATAAGAAAAAAGAATCACTGAAAAAACTTTTTTCAAAGTTAAGTTATTCAAAAACTAGTGATTCACACAAATTTCAAATAATTCAAAATTTAAACTATTCAAATTTGAAATCTACCGGCACTAACAGAAAGTTTGTAATTTTTTGTACCTAAAGCAAAAATATTCACAAAGAAACTCTAAATACAGCAAAAAACAACTCAAAAATAAATAAAACAAAAAAAATAAAGCAAAAAAATATGAAAAAAAGCCCGCCTACTGGGCCAAAGCGACCTGCATACGACTAGCGACACAACCTTTCGTTGGGCCAGGATGCAGGCCCGCGAAGGCCTAGTAGGCCCACAAGGCGAGGAGTACATGTAGGCCCACTAGGCCTGATTAGGAGAGGAGCTCGAGAGAGCTACCGCACTGGGGCTTATAAACCAGTGCGGTAGCCCCTCGACTAGCGAGGTGGGACTAACTTCCGCACCGCACCTGCGCCAGCGCACCACCTTTAGTACCGGGCGTGGCACAAACCGGCACTAAAGGGGAGGCCTTTAGTACCGGTTGGAGCCACCACCCGGTACTAAAGGGGGTCGCTTCCCGCCGCTTAGCCTGGCCAAAACAGGCCTTTAGTACCGGTTGGTGGCTCCAACCGGTACTAAAGGTGCCCACTATATATACAACTGCTACGAAAATTTCAGTTTCCCTCTGTTTTCCTTCCTCTGTTCCGTCGTCTTCGTCGCCGTCGCCGCCGCCCTCGA
>NC_041385.1:8331710-8337055 GCF_002162155.2 Triticum dicoccoides | reverse complement strand
GTCACGCCGTCCCCGTCCCCGTCGCGCCGTCCCCGCCGTCGCCGCCCTGGCCGTCGCCTCTCCTCGTCGTCGCCTCGCCTCGCCGTCGCCGTCGCCCGCTGTGAGCCCTCCAGCCCCGAGCCCGTACACACACACACACAAGCATGTTTAATTAGTTTATATAATTAGTCTTTAATTAGTTTAGATTATTTAGATTATTATTTTGTATGTTTAATTAGTTTAGATAATTAGTGTTTAATTAGTTTAGATTATTTAGATTATTATTTTTTCACTATTATATATGTATGAATGCTTGTTAGATGGATATAATTAGTGCTTAATCAGTTAGAAATTAGTGTTATATAGAAATGTTAGAAATTAGTGTTATATAGAAATGTTAGAAATGTTAGAAATTTTAGTGTTATTTAGATTATTTAGATTAGCATAATTAGTGTTATATAGAAATGTTAGAAATTTTAGTTATCAAAATCTAATCATTAAAAAAATGTTACTTTTTGCGGGCATATAGCTAGTATTTGTTCTCGACGATGCCCGGCCCGCATCCTCGCCGTCGACCCGTCCGCGACGACGTCCAGCCGACCCATGTCCGGGACTGGGCTCCGCCGGGCTGGCACTGGGAGGTGCTGCTTGGAGGGGCGCACCGCTTGATGAGGAACCCGGCCGCGGGTCCCGTCGTCGACCCTGATCTCGTTTGGTGGCGTTCGTGTGGGCCAGTTTCGGTACGGAGGGACCCGGCCCCGCCAGAGGTGGTACGTCGCCGTGTCAGGGAGGAGGACGAGCACGTCCATCGCTACATGGTTGCGTTAGAGGGCGGCAGGTTCTCCAATACGTGGCAGTATCTTCGGGGATCTCACTTCAGCTATGATCCTGTGAGGGTTCCTTCTCTTTGGGTGTCCACCGCCCGCGCCGGA
The DNA here is from genome assembly GCF_002162155.2 of Triticum dicoccoides. Lineage (NCBI taxonomy): Eukaryota > Viridiplantae > Streptophyta > Magnoliopsida > Poales > Poaceae > Triticum > Triticum dicoccoides. The sequence continues at coordinate 8,336,144 of NC_041385.1, read as the reverse complement.
GGAACCGCGAGTGTCCTAGATTCTTCTGTAGTATTCGATCTTTATTAGCTAATAGCCAGTGATGTACTATTCAATATTATATATTATTCGAGATGATGTATTTGAGATTATATCTATTATTCTAGACGATGTATTCGAGATTATATCTATTATTCGAGACGATGTAATTTGAATACTAAATTGTTTTATATTTCTTTTGGATTAGTTAAACAAAAGCTATGGAAGACAATACCGACAGAGAGGGAGAACAGACCATGTTCGATATGATACGCGGGCCAGATGATAATCAGAATGAAGAAGATTATGACGGCTCCGAATTTCTAAACAACACCGGAGAGGGTGATATGATATTCGATCGCGACGACGAAATTGATGAAGTCATGAACTACGATTATGACGATGACGAAGAACATGTTGATCCTGAAACAACAAAGACCGACGAGGTATATATATTTATATAAGCAGGCATCTGGTGACCATCCCATGTTTTAAATGACTTGAAGATATATTAACGAATCGATCTTTGTTCTTTCAGCCATCCGGATCGAGCAAATCTTTAGGCAAAATGACGAAACGAGGCCCGAACAAAAAGTTGAAGCCAGGCGTAAAGTACAATATCGAGGCATGCAGCCCTACTGGCAAACCATTAGCGCCTAAGAAGATTTCGGACAAGTTCGTTCGTCAGTGCGGAGTTCTTGTGAAGGACCAACTCCCGATCAAACTTCAAGAATGGAGAGAGCCAGCAAAGCCACGTCCAGATGTTACTTTTGTCGACAAGAATCAAAAAGATCTGCTTTGGGATACTCTCATGGAACATTTCACCCTACCAGATCATTTCACAAAAGCAGATGTGCAGAAAGTCAAGGAGGCTGCTCTTAGGATGATGGCGATTGCATTCAAGAACCACAAGAATCGTGAATGGAAGAAGTATGTCAAGGGAGGAAGGAAGACTCCAGTATTCAAGGGAACACTAGAGAACCAACATGATCATTGGGACGATTTCGTGAAATTCAAGGATTCGGAATTAACTAAGGAACGGTCGAGAATAAACAAGAAGAATGCCAAAAAAAAGGATAAGTTCCATAAGCTGGGGCCAGGTGGCTATGCGGTGGCAATGCCTAAGTGGGATAAATTTGAGAAAGAGATGGAGGATGCAGGTGTCACTCCGGCTACTAAGAGCTGGCCCCCCAGGGTCAGGACTTGGTTCTATGCGCATGGGGGGGAGTTGGACCTGGAGACAGGCAATGTTTCGACGAGGGCAAGTCTGAAGGGAGCCGACGATGCGATACTTGTTGCAATAGAAGAGGCACGAATGGGGGTGTTCCATCCCAACAGAGAGAACGACGAGCTTACGCGTGCCCTGGGAAATCCTGAACACCCGGGAAGAACACGAGCATGGGCGCTATTCCGTGGTATGAGGGGTTTTCAGACTGGAACACCGACTACAGAACCCGTGTGAGAAAGAAGATTGTAGAGGAGAAGAAGAGGAAGATGGAAGAGGAGCAGAGGAAGCGGGACTATGAACGCCTTCAAGGCCTAGAAGCAAGTCAAGCGGAATTGGCAGTCAAATTCCAGCGGCAGCAGGAGCAGATCGACTCACTTACCCATCAAAGGGGGTCTCAGCAGCTGCAGCAGCTAGCGGATGATCCAGCATTGGATAGCACCGGCCCATCCATGCCGAGAAGCAGCGTGGGTTCGGCCGCCCCGGACGACGCAATGTTGGGTAGATACCCCGTGGATGACATCACGGAGAACACTAACTGCGAGCTACACGTCAAAATGAAGAACATATCCATGAAGGTGGCAGACGGCTGTGCTTTCACAAATCCCCGCGAGGCAACCTTCCATTGCAACCCGATTCCAGTGGGCTATGCTCGTGTCTTGGTTGATGAGGTGGTGGACCCACCATATTCGGGGCTACAGCTTGACATTGCTGGAGGTGACGGCGAGCGCTTTCTCGGAGAGGCCAAACATCGTATCATCCTATGGAAAAAGGATTGCATCATCTTTCGAAGGCCACCGACACCGCGTCAACCGACTCCTTGTCGAAGTCCGCCACCGAGTCAGCAGTCTCCCGCTCCTGCAAGTCCACCAAGTCCGGCAAAGTGTCAGGCCACTCCTCCTCCTCCAAGTCCGGCAAAGTGTCAGGACAATCCTTCTCCTCCAAGTCCGCCACAGCGTCAGACGTCCACTCCTCCTCCAAGTCCGGCACAACCTCAGGCCACTCCTCCTCGTCCAACTCAGTCCCGTCAGCCGTCTCCGCCGCCTCAGCAATCGCAGAAGAGACACCCAACAGCTATGGTGCGTAGCGGTACGAGTCGAGGTAGTACAGGAAGTACAGGCGGAGGCAAGCGATATAAATATGGTCCAAGCCGCAAGCCTCTTCCGCAAAAGTCTTATGACAGGTCCGAGGAGGAAATCACAGCCATATCGAAGGCCGAGGTGGAAGCCCATTTTGCACCGAAACCGCCACCACCGCCAAGGGAGAAAGTGCCTGAGGAAACGATTGACCACTTCATTCGTATGGCTCAACCACCAGCTCCCAAGCCTGTTGACACAGACTATGAGCGCCACATCAGGAAGTTAAATCGAGCACGTCTACAAAGGGAGGCGAGCACGTCTACATCGGGGTCGAGCAAACAAGAAGCAGCTGCCAAAAAATGCGGGAAAACCATTCCCCACCTGGGAGAACAGGCGGCACAATCGATCCCCTCGCTTGTTGTGCCAACAACAGGTGACAGTACGTGCGCCCAATATTACTGTGGGCAAACAGTGCATGTTCCCGAGGTGGGCAATGTGGTAATAACGGAGGAGCATATAATGCAGGCTGAAGTTCTCAACATCACTGTTGGACAACTCCTCGAGATCGAGCCCATGCCTTTGCTTAGAGAGGATGAAGTAAAACGGAAATATGTCCGGGGCCAACCTTTGGTCGCGCCAGACAAGGTCAAGAACCTCCCAACGAGAATGTATGAATTGCATCAATGGTACATGAACATTACCAAGATTTCAGATCGATTGTCCCTCATGGTGAATGTCAAGCAGGACCATTACTACCATGAGAAAGCTTTGTCCGTTGAGTATTCAGAACTGTTTCAGTTATACAATCAAGACGCACTCGACAAATCTATCGTCAGTTGCTATTGTCTGTAAGTGATTTCTTTCTATAATTTAAGTCTCAAGCTAGCTGTAGTGATCCTTTTGATCAATCATTACCTGTAATTATCCTCACTATATTCTTTTCTGTGGTATTATGCAGGATGAAGATATATGAAATGAGAAAAGGTGGACGCTTTGGCATTGTGTTCATTGACCCAAACACCGTTAACGAATACACATGGAAGATGAATCAACATTATGCAAAGGAAGTAGAGGACAGCATGCTACAGTTCTTGAAGCGCCTCAAATACAATGAAGATATACTGCTTCCTTACAACTTCCTGTGAGTCACACTGTCTTGTACTACAAATTCTCTGTTTTTTCCTACTAGCTAGCTACATGTTTTTGCTTACATATGCCCGCTTAATTAAGACATGCAAACGTGTGTGCATGCAGATTTCACTGGGTCTTGTGTATCATTAAAGTTGACGCCGGAATAATTGAAGTACTGGACTCACTAATCTTAGAAAAAACTGACTATAACATCTTGTATGGGATAGTCAACAGGTAATTTCAATCATTATTAACTATATATCTCGGCCTATTTCGTTCATCATTTCATGATATGAACTATTTAATAACCCCTTTATTCATTTTCTTTGTCGGCGGGCAGGGCTTGGACAAGGTTCATCGCCGTCACGCCCGGCGAATGGAAAAAAAGCTTAAATGGTTTCGATCCAAGGTAAGCAATTAAGTAGTGCTATAGCTCTAGCTAGCTAGCTGCCATCTCTTTAATTATCATGCTTGATTAATTTTTATCTAATCAAATTCCATTCTCGTAAAGGCCCTGAAGCAGTCGCAGGGGACTGATCTGTGTGCATTCTGCGTTTGCGAGAACATTCGCATGATGGCGTCCGAAAGGAGCAGATCTCAAAGACAGGAATGGGTACGCTTGTCAGAACACTATTTATATTTTTTACACCATTATCGATATCTAGTCACACAACTAATACACATGCATATTGATCTCCTTCTTAACAATTCAAAGAGGTGCCGGAGAAGCTCATAGAAACGGAGCGCGTAGAAGCACTTCAAGAGGAAATAGCAGGATTTTTGCTCGACCAGGTCATAAATCCGAAGGGAGAATTCTATTACCCGCTACTGCCCGAAGGCACCAAAGGCACCAATTAGGCTAATGCCACTGGCTCCGAAGGCAACATTCATATGTAGGAGAAATTGTATATAGCTATACATGTGTGTATGTGTGAATTAATTAATATGGTGGTTTGTGAGACATTGATGATATATATATGCATGATTGGTTCTACTAGAAAT
>NC_041385.1:8301001-8331271 GCF_002162155.2 Triticum dicoccoides | reverse complement strand
TACAATGTGTAGTATCATAAAATACCAGCAAACGAAAAAGAATTAAAATGGAAACACAAAATTAAATGAAAAAGAAATCATAAAACTAAAAAAAAACAAACCTTATAGTACCGGTTGGTATTACCAACCGGTACTAAAGGGCTCCAGGCCCCCGGAGCCGGCTCGTGCCACGTGGTTGCCCTTTAGCACCGGTTCGTGCTGAACCGATACTAAAGGGGAGGGGCCTTTGGTGACCACAAATTAGTGTCGGTTACATAACCGGCACTACAGGGCCTTACGAACCGGTGCTAATGCCCGATTCTGTGCTAGTGGTGGGCCATTTGTCCCGGTTCGTCTGGACCTTTTAGTCCCGGTTGGTGCCACGAACCGGGACTAAAGGGTGCGGTGCCCATTAGTACCGGTTCGTGGCACCAACCGGGACTAAAGAGTTAGACCTTTAGTCCCGGTTCGTGCCACGAACCGGTACTAATGGGGTTTGAGGCATTAGTGCCAGTTCATGGCACGAACCGGTACTAAAGGTCCCATTTTCAAACTCTACCCCCCTTGGTGGATCGCCTTTTCAGTTTTCAAAAAAAATAAAAGGAAATGATGAAAATGTCAAAAAAAATAAAAGAAAATATGTTGGGAAAATTTGCAAATGTGAATTTCGACTTTATTTGCAAAATCTCTCTAGAATTTAGTAAAATGGGCATAACTTTTGCATACTAACTCGGATGAAAAAGTTTTTTATATGAAAAATCATCTACTCGAAAAGTTACATCCAAATTTAATTGGGGGAACCCCGTTAAACATTTTTAAAATCCTCAAAAACCTAACAGAAAAAAAGTTACAGGGCTTTTAAGATCTAGAGTGGAAAAAATCGAAAAAATTTCAAACTGTGTGGTCAAACAATGGTATAACTAATTATTCTAGAATATTAGTGTTACTACATAATTATTTCAGCTATTTTGAATTTTGGTCAAATCTGGTCAAACTGTGGTCAAACTGTGATCAAACTATGGTCAAACTAATTATTCAAGAAATATTAGTGTTAATAAATAATTATTGTTTTTTAAAACAATAGTTTCAAACTCAAACAGTGCAATGTGTCACTTCATGCTCACGCAAAATTCCTGAGGGTTAATAGGATTGACATCTTACTATTGTCAGGAAAACAACAAGTGCAGACTTGGAAACGAGGGAGAATAGAACCCGGAAGTTAAGCGTGCTCAGGCTGGGGGAGTGGGAGGATGGGTGACCTTTCGAGAAATTAGATGATTAGGAATGATGAGGGGTGATTAGAGATTAGAGGATAAATTGAGCAGAGATAGGGGTGGTGATTAGAGATTAGAGGTTAAAATAATTCAGAAATTTGAAAATAAAAAAAATTCAAAAAAGAAAAATCATAAAATTTCCTTTAGTCACGGTCACCAACCGGGACTAAAGGTGGAGCTCCACGTGGCCGCGACCTTTAGTCCCGGTTCCAGTTTGAATCGGGACTAAAGGGGGGAGGCATCAACCGGGACTAAAGGCCCTTATAAACCGGGACTGATGCCCCCTTTTCTACTAGTGACATTTAACACCCCATGTGGCCCTGAGCTATTTACTTGCTCAAATGTGTCGCACAACAGTCATTCGCTCGAACAACTTCGCACACAAGCCAATTCACCTCAAATGTGTCGCACAGGAGCTATTGGCCCATAATGAGGAGGCGACCGTGGCGGCACCCAGCAGTCGGACCCCTGTGCCACCGCGACTGTCAATGCCGTGGAGTCGCAGGTCGAAGCGCTGAGGAGGGATGCGGTCGGGAGGGCCGAGGACAGGTTTGAACACGATACCATCCGCGCCGTTCTTGAAGAAACCGAGGAATGGCAGCTTCCGGTGGTGTGCACAGAAGCGGCGGTGGAACCTGGGGTCAGTGATGGTGCATCGCCACCGCTTGCAGAAGGCGGAGGCACGGGGCAGGGAGGTGGGTTGCAGAGGGGGACGGAGGAGGATCTCCCACAGGAGATCGTCGTCCTCAAGCGGCGAGGACAGCGCCTCCGGCGAGCGGCCACGGCCGCGACGACGACTGCGGCGGGTCACTCCGGCAGCCTCCTCACCCTCGTGGACATGGGGACGGAGGCGCGTGCTGCGCCGGAGAGCCACTCCGTCGCTCGCTGAACCTGGGGATGGAGGCAGCGGGCCACTCCGTCGCCGTTGTCACTCAAGTGGATCTGGGGATGGGGATGGAGGCGCGCGCTGCGGCGGCGGGCCACTCCTTGGCCCGCCTCACTCGCGGGGCTATTTGGATGGAGGCGCGTGCGCCTGCTACGGCGTCCGGCGTCCTCGGCCGCGCTCATCTCGCCGGCGGCAAGACCTAGCTAGCTTTTTTAGTCGGGCAGAGGAAGACGGCCGGGGCGCACTGATGAGGAGCAGCAGTGCAGTGGCTGGTTCACTCCATCTCCACCGTTGTTGCATCGTTTGGTTGGGCCGCTGACCGACCAAACTAAAGGTAAGTGGTATTGGGCCCCCATTCGTCCGTCCTGCTCTCTCTCTCTGTCGACTGCTATGAACTAAAAAAAATACGAACATTCTTGATTAATTATTTACTTAATTAATAAAATAAAACGAAGCAGGCTGTTCCAAACCAACAAGCAGTTCAAGTTTCAGTTTTAATGAGTTGATTCAATCGAGTGCTAGCAAAATTAATTTATTTAACACACTGGATTGATGAGGTGGCATCTATGCATGTTGAGATAAATAGAGGAACGCGGATCAACTATTTTCACTATATGGCTACTAGGAGGTAGTAAAGACCACATCGCATTTCACGGGTTGCGAGATTTAGGCATCGATATGAAAACTGATGTTGTACATCACTTTGGGCACACTACTTTGAAGGCTCCGTCTCCTACCTCTGTGTATTACACCGAGTATGAGTAGATCCACGGGAAGGAGTGGTAACTGAATTTCTGATCCTTCCCAAGCCTAGTGGTATCTATGCATGCTCCCGAGTTGGCGGCCAACATTTTTGAACAAAGTACATATGCAAACGCTCATACATATGTATAGATTGTTGTCAATTGTGTTGTGTCTGGCTACACTATACCAAAGTGCTCTCATGGTAGCTCCATTATATACCATCCCGATGTGGGATGGACGTATTTACATGGGCCATCAATATGAAGATGGCATTGGTGGGTGCCATCAAAGTTAGTGATATGTTGAGTAAGTGATTTCGTCCTTCTCAACAATTCATGTGTATATATGTCATTTTCTAGCCTCTCAAATAAATCTGCACTTGTACTTACCATATAGACCTTCCTCACTTGTTTTTTCTCTAGCCATAATGGTTTTGACACAGTTTGCAAATGGTCCTAAACAAGGGTGGAGCTTGGCCCTGGGCAACCAGAGTGCAGCCTAGTCAACGGAATGAGGCCCAAGGCCTGATAGGCTGGCTCACCATAGACCAGTCGTACCGTTCCATAGATCCAGAGAGCAACTAACTTGCTGGGGACCTCAAGGGTCACTTTGGTGGCCTAGAGCATGCCAAGTGGTGCTTCTAGCTATAGCCTCATGTCGCGTGTTGTGTGCTTCCTTTGAATTTGAATATATTTTTCTGTATGCGTTTTCGCGGTTTAGATGGGTTTTTTCCCTAGTTTTTTGGCCTTTTTTTGCCCGATTTTTGTTACAGATTTTATTTCACGGAAAAATGTGTGTTTCCATGAGAGACACAAATTTGCTTATTGTGGAGGCACAGATATGCTTCCGTGAGAAGTACAATTGTGCTTCTCGCAAAGGGAAAAAGTGTTTGCTTCAACAAGCACGGATTTGCTTCTCGTGGAGGCACAGATTTGCTTTCACGAGAAGCACAATTGTGCTTCTTGGAAAGGAAAAAAAAATGTAATTCCTCGAAAAGTATAGATTGGCTTCTCGTGAAGGCATAGACTTGCTTCCATGAGAAGCATATCTTAGCTTCTCGAAAAGGGAAGAAAATCCATGTTTCCATCAGAAGTAAAGATTTGCTTCTCGTGAGGCACATATTTGCTTCTCGTAGACGCATATTTGCTTTCGTGAGAAGCACAACTCGGAAAAAGAAACTGTCCTTCCACAAGAATCACATATTTGCTTCTCGTAGACACATATTTGCTTTCACGAGAACCACAACTGTGCTTCTCGAAAATGGAAAAAAAATTGTGCTTTGACGAACTATGCATCTCGGCACAGTCTGCAGCTTACGAGGGATCATTTGGCACCGCACAAGGGCACACTTCTCTTCCAAGCCAACATTGCATGGATGGGTCATGATCACATTGTATCGGCGGAGATGTCATGCTTTCCAAACCAAAACTGAGAAGCACACTCAAACACGCACCTTTTAGTGATACTTGGGCTGAAATTGCAATGGTTAGAGTGATGCGAGCTGCCAAGCGCAATCATGGGCATAAGCAACAGATAACAAAAACCAACTTGCATTAATACTAGGGTATTCAAAAGCATCTTGCTAACGTTAGAAACTTAGCTAGAGCAAGAAGGCATATGCATTCAGTAAGTTCCTTCAGATAACATTTTCTTTAACGCTGGTGACCACACTGATCCACGACAAACTCAGTGAGAAGAAAAATTGCAGGAGCCCTTACTTCATCTGGAGAACACAAAAGCATTGTCTTGCAAGTAACCTAATACAGATAAATATAATACAACCTCCATCTCAAATTGTCTAGATACATCCTTATGTAGAGAAATCTAAGACACTTAATGTAGGACTGAGGGAGTATCTAAAAGAAGCACTAGAGTACTCATGATAAGTTCAGCATTATAAAGAAGAGCCATACCATATCGCCTTGAAAAAAAGGAGAGGTATATCTCCTATGAATACTGATGACAACAAAATAAATCCTTCAATATTTTCCACATGAATTTGTTGGGTGGAGGAGATGAACCACACGACTGATGTTTGTAGTAACAAAATGGCTACTAATTTGTTGTTGTGTGTGTGTGTGTTAGTGTATCCCTGGCCCTACACGCACGTAGCAGAGAAAATATGTTGGGTTTGCTTCAACCAAACATTTCTATGCCCCCCTTATGGTTTCAAGCATTTTGTACAAAACGCAATGATGGGTGAGTGCAGTCTTCATGTCGGGGCATTTGAAGACATCTGAGTGGGGTAGCTTCCAGTGTTGAACGCGAAATAGGTGAAGGAATTCAGGGTCACCAAGAAGTCCTCACTGACCCTTGTAGCAGAGGTGCGTGGAAGGACGGCCGCCGCAGGATGCGGATGGGGATCTCTCCTAGGAGATTGCCATCACATGGCAGGGAGGCAGACACCTCCAGAGAGGTGTTGCATCGGATCGGGTCATTGCGGAGTCGTCCTCGCTTGCGTGGATATGAGAACGGAGTCGGGCGCCACCAAGACCATGTGGAAAAGAGCGGCATTTTTTCCAGAAGAAAAGGACCTAAACACTACGTTAAACATAAGCCGGGATAACATAGTAGTTTACATCAAGACACCACATAACATAAATATTGCATAAGGGGTTCACCATAAGGGGATGAAGAGTTGAGCATGTTGATATGTCTTCAATGTATCTATAATTTTTTATTGTTCCATGCTATTATATTATCCGTTTTGGATGTTTAATAGGCATTTATATGCTATTTTATATTATTTTTGGGACTAACCTATTAACCGAGGGCCCAGTGCCAGTTTCTGTTTTTCTGCCTATTTTAGAGTTTCGCAGAAAAGGAATACCAAACGGAGTCCAAACAGAATGAAACATTCACGATGATCTTTCTTGGACCGAAAGCAAACCAGAAGACTTAGAGATGAAGTCGGAGACGCAACGAGGCAGCCACGAGGCAGGAGGGCGCGCCCAGGGGGGTAGGGCGCGCCCCCACCCTCGTGGGCCCCTCGTAGCTCCCCTGACCTAGTTCCTTCGCCTATATATACTTTATACCCTGAAAACATCCAGGAGAGCCACGAAACCACGTTTCCACCGCCGCAACCTTCTGTACCCGTGAGATCCCATCTAGGGGCCTTTTTCGGCGTCCTGCCAGAGGGGGATTCGATCACGGAGGGCTTCTACATCAACACCATTACCTCTCCGATGAAGCGTGAGTAGTTTACCACAAACCTTTGGGTCCATAGTTATTAGCTAGATGGCTTCTTCTCTCTCTTTGATTCTCAATACCATGTTCTCCTCGATGTTCTTAGAGATCTATTCGATGTAATACTCTTTTGCGGTGTGTTTGCCGAGATCCGATGAATTGTGAATTTATGATCAAGATTATCTATGAATATTATTTGGTTCTTCTCTAAATTCTTATATGCATGATTTGATATCTTTGCAAGTCTCTTCGAATTATCAGTTTAGTTTGGCCTACTAGATTGATCTTTCTTGCAATGGGAGAAGTTCTTAGCTTTGGGTTCAATCTTGTGGTGTACTTTCCCAGTGACAGTAGGGGCAGCAAGGCACGTATTGTATTGTTGCCATCGAGGATAAAAATATGGGGTTTTCATCATATTGCTTGAGTTAATTCCTCTACATCATGTCATCTTGCTTAATGCACTACTCCATTCTTTATGAACTTAATACTCTAGATGCATGTTGGCTAGCGGTCGATGTGTGGAGTAATAGTAGTAGATGCAGGCAGGAGTCGGTCCACTTGACACGGACGTGATGCCTATGTTCATGATCATTGCCTTAGATATCGTCATAACTATGCGCTTCTCTATCAAAGGCGTCCTGTACGAAAAGTACAAAGTCATGGTCTGAGAGGACGAATAGTATCATGTGTTACAAGATCCGATTTTTTTTCTTTTTGCATAGCCGTCATTTGAACTTATTTTGTCCTGAAAATTTACACACTTGTGCATCATGCCTTCATGTATATCTGTATTTTTTCAAATTGTTCTGAAATGTAAAAATATGAATTTCATGAATTTCGAATTTTACATTTGGGGGCCTCCAAAAGCATTTTTTTCAAAAGTGTGTTCTATTGTCTTTTTTTCTATTGCCTAACTATTGGCATATCCTATTTGGCGCCACGGGCGCCAGTTAACGTGCATTTTTGTTAACTGGCGCCTATGGCATCCGTAAATGGGCCGGCCCATATAGGCGCCAGTTGATGATTTCTTTTTAATAAATTCTATGAACTTTTTGAATATCGATGAACCTTTTTAAATTTCAACAACTTTTTCGGACAGATGATTTTTTTTAATATTGATGAACTTTTTTGGAAATTGATAAACATCTTTTTGAAAATGGATGAACTTTTTTTAGATTTATGAATTTTTTCAGTTCATTGATCTTTTTTGAATTTCTGCGAACTTATTTCAAATTTCATGAACATATTTTTGAAAATGGATGAACTTTTTTAGGTTTATGAACTATTTTTTCAGTTCAATGAACTTTTTTTGAATTTCTATGAACTTTTATCAAGCTTAAAAAATTAATGAACATTTCCTAATTGGATGAACTTTTTTTCAATTTGAATGAATTTTTTTCAAATTGATGAACTTTTTCAAAATGGATGAACTTTTTTTTGAAGATATGAACTTTTTTCCAAATGGATGAACCTTTTTTCTTTAGACCTGTAAACCTTTTTTGATGTCACATTTTTATTTTCGTAACAAAAAAATAAAAAATAAAAAATAAAAAACTGTGGCAGCATGCTAGTGGGCCGGGCCATGCTAGCAGCGCTGCAGGCATCGGATCGTTAACGGGCGCCTGCAGCGCTAGATAGGAGCTCCCTAACTATTCGACGCAGGAGCTCTGATCAATTTGTATTGTTCCCATGGCCCATTTCATAATTGGTTTGGCAATCATTTTTGCAAGGGAGCTCGACCCAAAAGCCCAACCATGGCTTATCCAAAGGGAAAGACACCTTCCACGGGTTCCTAGTCGGCCGCCGCCATAATCCATGCCCCTCTACTGGGGGCAGTCGCGCTCGTGCTCGCGCAGCTACCGCTCCCATTCTTTGTCGGTTGGGCGAGTTCCTCGTCTTCCTCGCGTCTCACAGGTTCACTGCTCTGCCGAGGTACACCGACGGAAGCTATGGTAATCCCTTTGCTTCCCTTCTCCTTTCAGAACAGAAATTGTGAGTTTGTACCATCCCTATGCTAGAACCAGCTACTTTCGGGCAGCGGCATTGTTAATTGCCCGCTTGCGGAGTCCCCTTTTTTTTCTAAACTATAAGCAAGCCATCTCAGAAAGACCATCATGTCAAGGAAATGGCCACAATTTATGGTAGAAAGGAGATGAGATCACAACAACAACAACATAGGATAATTTTATTTGAGAAGTTCTCATTATTCACCTCTTCCAAAATCCAGCGTCATTTGTTTCTAATAAATAGTATCACATTGTGATAAGAATATAAGATGCAGACGCAGTAATATTCATAGTACTGCAAAATCTCATGCAGTTCAGTATGTAAGCGAACAATTAGACATACTAGTGCAAGGCGTTACAGCTTACAATGCAGATGCGACTTGAGTTCCCTCAAACCTGTAACGATACACACAAAAGCATAGAATGCACCTTCATGTGTTCGTCGCGTTTCGTGGCATATGATTATTTGTAGATGAGACAAAGGGCTTGGGGGGAACCTGCAGGTTCTGCAATCTCCCTGTTAACATGTTTACCACCTTTGTCATTGAAGGACGATTCTTTGGGTTCCACTAGATGAATAATGAGAACTTGTCCCACAATACCCAGCTGCCTAATCTCTTCTTTGTCTTCTGTTGTCATTTCCAAAGTAAGCTCCCAATCGTGCCGACCGATTACATTCTCATAGATCCACTTCGGGAGATATACCTCGTCTTGGTTCTGAACAATCGGTCCGATTTCCTCCTTCCACTCACCATTTCCAGTGCCAGCATGCCGAAACTGTACATATTCGACTTGTATGACACCCCTCCAAAGTTCCGAGGCTATAGCTCTGGTGCGATGTAGCCCATTGTGCCTCTGGCTGCTGTCAAGGTGACAATGCTCGGATTCCTTGCACATAGCTTCGCAAGGCCAAAGTCTAAGATCCTTGGATTGAAGTTGTAGTCCAGCAGGATGTTGTGAGGCTTGATGCCAAAGTGGAGAACGGGCTGGTTGCAGCCTTGATGCAGGTATTCCATTCCTCGGGCAACGCCTAAAACAATATGTAGCATTTTGTTTGCTGGTAGGAGTTGTCGAGAAATACTGGATATATGTTAGAATATGTACTTCTCCAGTGACTCATTAGGCATGAATTCATAAATAAGAGCCCATCTCATTCCTTCGGAGCAAAAGCCCAAGAGATGGACGATATTAATCCAGTGGTTGCAACCTCATTGATGAATTCCTCCCCATATCCTATGGAGCCCTCTAGCATCTTGATTGCCACATGCACTCCATTTGGTAGCTCACTTTTGTATACACTTCCAAATCTACCTTGGCTGAGTTTATCGTTGAACCGTCTTGCTATCTTCTTAACTTCACACAAAGTGTACCTTGTGGGTTTTGATGAGCCATATGCCTTGAGAAACATTTCAACCTTCTTATTTATCTCTTCACTATACCTTGACTTTAAGGAGAGGTAGAGCGTTGCGGTTACGACCAATGAAAGAGCTACAAATGCAGCTACAAATGATGCTACTGGTTAAAAAGAAATGAAATTAGTGAGATGCATCCAGATAAGAAGTCATGGGTTCCTGGCGCTTATTGAAATGAGAAAACACAATAAGAATTCCATTTAGAATGCAAAAACATAAAGAGTTGCAACATTACCCGCAATCGGGATGACATGGGTATCTGCATGTAGGAAGAATCATTACTTTCTCCATGATTTAATTTTCATGTAGAAAAACATATAGAAGACTTCTTCATTATACTTCTACAAAGTATGTTTGGAACAACTAATTCCTGATTCTTCCACTAATTCTCTGTGGACATAGGAAGGACATATATATGTGGTAGCTTCCTATTGGCTTCATGTATATTGGACCTCACAATAGGGTGTTATATTGATTACTGGATTCCATTGTTATGTTATAGATCTACAATTACTTTATAGGAATGCATAGCTCTACAATTGTTTTTTCGCTTCTGAAAAGGGATAGCCAGTAATAACTTGATTTGCCCTCTTAGGCAGCTAACTAACGAACTTTCCCTTTCAGGGAGCAGAAAGGGGAAATTGTCCTGGGATTAGGTAAAAGAAGGATATGGCTAACATTGAAGCTGGTGTCAAGCCAGCCATTGATCATGAGACTGCAACATTGATCCCAAACAGTGGAAGCTTAGAAGGTTCAAGCAGGGTCACAAAGGCCACCAGGTTAAGAGACGACGACGAGGTCATCGAGATCATGTTTGATGTGCAACATGATGCAGTGCCGGTCCAAGGCGTCAGGCCAGTGGCCGCAGAAGCTGTGGTGGCCGCCGTGATGAAGAGATACGACAGAAGCAAGAGCACCGTTGCGGTGGCGCTCAAGGGCTTGCAGTTTGTGAGGGCGAAAGTAGGCTCTGGCGGCTGGGCTGCTGTGGAGAAGCGCTTCAACCACCTGCAGGTTGATGACGTCCTGCTCCGTTCCAGATTCGGGAAATGCATTGGTAACTTGAGCAGTTTGTTTCAGTGCTATGATGGTGCTAGTGCTAGGATCATTTTGTTGAAAACATGCTTTTCAGCTATCAAATACTGGGAACTCATTTTGTCCTTCAAAAATAGATCTCATTGGAAAAAACTATAAATCTGAGTTAATTTGACTTCTACATCCTAAAAGGCTATCCATAAGGTAACATTCCATGACTAGAATTAACTCAGCATGTAGGACAATCGCTTAATTTTCTGGCCATGCATGCGCTGTTGTAGCTAGTTGGCACTTTCGTCTCGCTTGGACACCACCACACGATGTTGGCAGTGAAGCACATTCTGTTGATGCATGATATGCCTAATATGTAAGTGGGCACATATAAGTGATACCCTACTAAGTTTCTTGACCTAAGTTTGGTGATGCAGTGCTAATCCAATTCTCGATCCTTCCCAAGCCTGGCGGCATATATGCATGCCCTCAATTGGCAGCCATTTTGGTGCATAGTGCCATGCACCGTATTCTCTCTATCAAAATTACACCAAAGTGTTCTCAGGAGAGCTTCTTTATATAGCATCCCAAGTTAGTATGGACCACATCTACATGGGCCTTAAATATGAAGATGGACATTTGCCGCTGCCATCAAATTGGTTTTGTCCTTCTCAACTACACTATGTACTGTGCAACTGGCCCAAATTCATAAGGTTTTGAAATAAATTGGAAGTAATGTATGAACCTGCACTATATATAGGGTGATGTGTCGAAATATATATGCCATTTCCTAGCCTTTGAAACCATTTACTATGTTCTGTTTCTTCATCTCGTTTCGCAAAAAAAAAAGTTTCTTCATCTGGAGAATGGATATTTCAGTTATGTTATCACTGTGTAATATCGGTCACCAGTGATAATAGAACTAAAGTTCCACCATTTAAATTTTGCAATTTCATTACATACATTACTCTTATAAATAATCCTGGAGTGCCTGTCTCCTGTGGACCTTCACAGGCAAGAGCGCCCTCCACGTCGTCCATACCCAGGTGGCGTGCCGCAGGGGCTCTCCATGCCGTCCGATCTATCCGGACGGCGCTCACCCGGGCGACCCGCCTGTAAGGGCATATTTATCCCTTAGGTGTTTTGGTGATTGATGACAATGCTTTTGCGGACTAATCGTGTGCCTTGAGTTTCTCAGATACTTCATCACTAGGCACGAGACGATTCGGTGCCCCTCGGAGACTATTGAAGTCGGCATTGTTCTACGTTTCTCTTTGGTGGAGTTGAGTCGTAGGAGAGCCGTACTATTAAGAGGGGGTCCGCGTCGGAAAGGTTTGGGTGGAATCAACACGTACACTTGTCCCTCCTTTCCCTGCACTTTGGAGCTGCCCTTCGTTATCTTGGTTGTGCGGAAATCTGACAACTACTGTTGTACTAGCGGTAGTACCGCAAGTACAAGCGGTAGTACCGCTGTGTGTCACGGTAGTACCGCCCCTCTGGAGCGGTAGTACCGCGGCACCCAGGCCTTGTGCCGCTCCGGTGCGGTAGTAAGGGCGGATGTAATTTTTTACATCCGCGCCCCCACGGTAGTACCGCTCGTCCAGCGCGGTAGTACCGCGGGGGCCAACAGTAGTACCGCTCCCTAGGAGTCGTAGTACCGTGGCCCTCCTACCTAGTACCGCAGAGTCGCGGTAGTAGGCGCGGATGTAATTTTTTACATCCGCGCCCGCGACGGTAGTACCGCGCCTCGCAAGCGGTAGTACCGCGTCGGGTTTTTGTACCACCCCAGTTTCAGCGGAAGTAGGCACGAATGTAATTTATTTCATCCACGCCCTTCCCAGGCAGTGACTCTCCTGCCTTGCGGTAGTACCGCAAGGGGGAGCGGTAGTACCGCGCAAGCGGTAGTACTGCCCCCTGATCAGGCTAGTTCCGGCCTGTGCTGCTGTCGCGGTAGTACCGTGGTCCTCCACGGTAGTACCGCGCCCATGGAGCGGTAGTACCGTGTGTCGCGGGCTGAACATGTGGATAACGGTTGGATTTTTCCCACGACTATATAAGGGGTCTTCTACCTCTAGTTGACTACCTCTTCCACCTCTAAGCTCCATTGTTTCTCCAAGCTCCATTTTCGCCCGATCTCTCTCCCTAACCAATCAAACTTGTTGATTTGCTTGGGATTGGATGACAAGGGCCCGATCTACACTTCCACCACAAGATATTTGATTCCCCCCACTTATCCCTTGCGGATCTTGTTACTCTTGGGTGTTGAGCACCCTAGACGGTTGAGGTCACCTCGAAGCCATACTCCATTGTGGTGAAGCTTCGTGGTGTTGTTGTTGTTGGGAGCCTCCGATTGTTGTGGAGATTGCCCCAACCTTGTTTGTAAAGGTTCGGTCGCCGCCTTCAAGGGCACCAATAGTGGAATCACGGCATCTCGCATCAGGTGAGGGCGTGAGGAGAATACGGTGGCCCTAGTGGATTCTTGGGGAGCATTGTGCCTCCACACCGCTCTAACGGAGACGTACTTCCCCTTAAAAGGAAGGAACTCCGGTAACACATCCTCGTCTCCACCGGCTCCACTCTTGGTTATTTCGTGCCTTTACTTTTGCAAGCCTACTTGTTTTACATCCTTTGCTTGCTTGTGTGCTAGTTGTTATTGCATCATATAGGTTGCTCACCTAGTTGCACATCTAGACAACCTATTTTGTTGCAAAGTTTAATTTGGTAAAGAAAAGCTTAAAAATTGTTAGTTGCCTATTCACCCCCCTCCCCTCTAGTCAACCATATCGATCCTTTCAATTGGTATCAGGGCCTCGTCTCTTTTTAAGGACTTTACCGTCCAAAGAGTATGGTTGATGTCGTAGATGAGGTGGGAGAGCACTCCGGTGCGAATCCGATCTCATCTACGGGAGATGGGGGTAACTCGATCTCACTTGAGGAATTCAATGTGGCTTTTGAAACATTGAAAACCTCCATGACGACCGAGGTCAAGGACATGTTTAAGGAATTCCTAGAAGGACTTAAACAATCTACCTCACCGATGAAAGTGGGTGATCCCACCAACAAGGTGACGGATGCTCCCTCCGACAAGGGGGAAGCTAACATTGATAAGAGTCCTTCTATTAGTGGTAGAAATGGTACCGACATCTTTGCCCATGTGGAACCTCCAATTTATGGAGGGCCAATCCCCTCTACTCATTTGAATCATGCCGGTCCTCCTCCTAAATATGAGAAACATGAAGATTTTGATTCTTGGGTCTATCGCTTTAAGCGTCATTTGAAACATGTGAACACTAACCTTTGGAGAATCATTGAAGAAGGTTTTTATCCTCATGACCCAAGCAACTTCACCCCTCGAGAAGCCGTGGACAATCAATTCAATGAGAGTGCTCTCTTCATCATCCAAGATGCAATCCTTCCCGAAGATCTCCCTCATCTTCGACCCCATGTCATGGCTAAAGAAGCATGGAAATGTGTCGAGGGTCTCTATCGTGGAAGTGCTAGCATTCAACGCTCCAACTATGAGGTGGTGCAAGATGAAGCCGATGAGTTTGCAATGAAAGAAGATGAAGAACCTCGTGAGCTCTTTCGAAGAGTGACCAAAATCGCGGTTGCACTTCGAGATCATGGAAGCAAGGACACAGATGACAATTGGATCAAGCGGAAGTTCCTCAAGGCCATGATGCCCTCCAACAAGGCCATGTCCTCCGTCATTCGTCAACGACCGGACTTCCACTCCATGACCTCAAGTGAAGTGTTGGATGAGTCCGTTGCAATGAGCATCTTGGACAAGACCACCGACAATGCGGTGCTCCATTCTCAAAGGGCAAAGAAGCCTAACCTTGCTTTGAAGGCCAAGGTTATTATGGAAGAAGAGGAAGAAGTGGAAGATGAGGAAAGCAACCCCGAAGACACCAAGTTTGATTACCATGAGCACATGGCCCTTGCTTCAAGACAATTTTGGAGCAAGAAGAGTTCAAGACCCAACTTCAACAAGAACAACTCAAGTGGCGTCAAGGGCAAGCAATGAGTTAGAACTTGCTTCAACTGTGGGAATGTGAGCCATTTCGTTGCGGATTGTCCTTACGAGAAGCGGGAAGACAACGGTGGCAAGTTCATCCGAAAAGACAAAGCTAAGTCCTTCCCCAACAAGAACAACTTCGCCAAGAAGACTCCCACTCATGGGTTGGTGGTTCAAGAAGAATACCAAGAGGATGACGATTGTCGGTGTCAAAACCGGCGGATCTCGGGTAGGGGGTCCCGAACTGTGCGTCTAGGCGGATGGTAACAGGAGACAAGGGACACGATGTTTTACCCAGGTTCAGGCCCTCTTGATGGAGGTAAAACCCTACGTCCTGCTTGATTAATATTGATGATGTGTATTACAAGAGTGGATCTACCACGAGATCAAGGAGGCTAAACCCTAGAAGCTAGCCTATGGTATGATTGTTGTAATGGAGGTTATGTCCTACGGACTAAAGCCCTCCGGTTTATATAGACACCGGAGAGGGCTAGGGTTACATAGAGTCGGTTACAATGGTAGGAGATCTACATATCCGTATTGCCAAGCTTGCCTTCCACGCCAAGGAAAGTCCCATCCGGACACGGGGCGAAGTCTTCAATCCTGTATCTTCGTAGTCTTGGAGTCCGGTGGACGATGATAGTCCGGCTGTCCGGACACCCCTTAGTCCAGGACTCCCTCAACGATGATGATGAAAATGAAGAATCAATGGCCATGGCGTCCGTTGCCATTGCTACTACTCCCCAGGTGTCTCTCTTCGAATCACCCAACGAAAACATCACCGCCAGATGCCTCATGGCTAAAGCTTCAAACAAGGTAACCCCCAACATCACAACCACCAACATTACTAATCCCTCCTTGGAGGATTGAATTGACGAACATCTTGAGTCTAATGAGGAAGTGTAAGCTCAAGGGAAAGTCCAAGAAGCACTTTGTTGCTCTCTTGGAACAACTTGGTGAGGCCAATGACATGATCGAGGCTCACGAAGAAACCATCTCCAAGATGGAAGGTCATAGTCGTGACTATGCCGATGAGATATCGGATCTCTCTAATGCTCTTGAGGAAGAGCGTGTGCATCGTTTGACTCTTGAGGAGTCACACAATAATGACCATGCTAAGTTAAAGAAAGATCTTGATCATGCTCTTGTCATGTCTCGTGTGCTCCGAGAAGGCTAAACTTGGGGTTGATCATGCTAGACTCAAAGAGGAGTTTGAGATACTTGACAAGGCCCACAAGGTCTTGAAGGGTACTCATGCTAACCTCAAAGAGTCTCATGCTCAACTCCAAGTTAAACTAATCAAGGAAAAGGCCACCTTTCCTCATATGGTATTAATTGATAATGCATGTGCTACTAACCCGTGTTGTGAGCATGTGCATCTTGTGGAGGATAATGCCAAGTTGAAGGATCAACTTGAGAAAGGCCTTGTGACTTGCATTAAAGGTGAGAAGAACCTCAACGACCTTTTGAGCAATCAAAAGGAAGTTGTGGCCAAAGAAGGAATTGGGTTTGCACCCAAGTCCAAGAGCAAGAAGAAGAAGAAGAACAAGACCAAACGTCCTCCTCCTCTCAAACAAACGTTTGTGAAAGAGGGAGAGGGTGCTCCTAAGAAGAAGAAGGAGAAAGTGAAGGGAGTTGATGTCCAAAAGGGCAAAAGCATTTCCTCAAACAAAGTCGGCGACTTTAACCCGTCATATGTGTTGTACCGTGCTAGTGATGGACATGTTTATGATAAATTTGTTGGTTCTCCTTATGAGTACATTGAATGGTCTATTTGGGTTCCCAAGACCCTTGTTACTAACATCAAAGGACCCATTACTAAATGGGTACCTAAAACCAAGCATTGATCTTGTGTAGGTGTTTGCTTTCGGTGGGGGATCATGGTTGCTCGATAGTGGAGCAACAAATCATATGACCGGGAGCAAGGACTTGGTGGTGGACGTGCAAGAGATTCCATCTATGCCCACCAATGTCGAGTGGGGTGATGCATCACATTCTAAGGTATTGGGTCTCGGCAAGGTTGTCATTTCTCATGATCTAACGATCGAGAAAGTCATGCTTGTTGAGTCCCTTGCATTCAATTTACTTTCCGTTCGTCAACTTGCACTCATGGGCTTTGCTACATTCTTTGATATTGATACCGTGGCCCTCTCGTGGAGCAAGACTCTTAAAGTAGCCTTTGTTGGGCATGTCGAGAACGGTCTCAATGTGATTAACTTTTCGGAGCGACTCACTAAGACCGCACATGCCTAATGGCTAAAGTTGACGTGGGATGGCTTTGGCATCGCTGTTTAGCCCACATCAATATGAGATCTTTGCAAAGTCTTCTCAAGGGGGACCATTTCCGTGGACTAACAAATGTTAGTTTTGCCAAAGATCGTGCTTGCAGTGCTTGTATCGAAGGAAAGATTCATGAAAAGGCTCACCCTCCTTCAACCATCATCTACTCGAAGAGACCCTTGGAGCTCCTTCACATGGATCTCTTCAGGCCTCCATCATTTGATAGTCTTGGAGGAAGAAAGTATTGCTTAGTTATTGTGGATGATTATTCAAGACACACTTGGGTATACTTCTTCAAGAGGAAGAGTGAGACTCAACAAACCGTCATCGACTTTGCAAATGAAGCTCAACGTCAACATGATGCAAAGATCTTGACAATAAGAAGTGACAACGGCACCGAGTTCAAGAACTACACCTTGGATGAGTTTCTTAGTGATGAGGGGATCAAGCATCAATATTCTGCACCATATACCCCTCAACAAAATGGTGTTGCGGAGAGGAATAACCGGACGTTGATGGATGCAGCAAGGACCATGATGGCGGAGTTCAAGTCTCCATACAACTTGTGGGCCGAAGCCATCAACACCGCATGTCATGCATCCAATCGGCTCTATCTTCGCAAAGGCTTGAACAAGACTCCTTATGAGATACTTACCGGTAACAAGCCCAACCTCAAGTACTTCCGGGTGTTCGGTTGTAAGTGTTTCATTCTCAAGAAAGGTGTTCGTTTGTCTAAATTTGAGGCTAGAGCTCATGAGGGCATATTTGTTGGTTATGCTACAAACTCTCATGCTTACCGTGTCCTCAACAAGTCCACCGGACTCATTGAGGAGACGTGTAACGTGGAGTTTGACGAAAATAACGGCTCCCAAGTGGAGCAAAGTGGTACTTGTGATGTAGGTGATGAAATTCCTCCTCAAGCCATAAGAAGAATGGGTATTGGTCAAATTCTACCCATTGAGGAACCCCTTGTGGCCGAAGGAGAAGGACAATGCTCTACTCAAGTAGAGCCATCACCTCATCAAGACCCACACGCTTCCGAAGAACAAAGTGAAGGCCCTCAACCTCGTGAACAAGACCAAGGGCAAGATCTACCTCAAGAAGGTGGTGAACCTCTAAATGATGCCCAAGGTCAAGTTCTCCCCCTCGAGCAAGTTCAAGACCATGAGCAAGCTCAAGATCAAGAACAAGCTCAAGACGGCGCTCAAGATGATCAAGTTGACCCTCCTCCTTCCACACCCGAGGAGGAATTGGAGCGTCGTGCCGCGAAGATTGCTTCCAAGCTCACCACTCAAGGCCATCTCATGGAAAACATGGTTGGAAGCCTAAGAAAGGGGGTAAGCACTCGTAGACAATTAGCAAACTATTGTGAACATCACGCGTTTGTCTCTTGTGTTGAACCCCAAAAGGTCTATGAGGCGCTCGAAGACTCGGATTGGCTCAATGCCATGCATGAAGAACTCAACAACTTCAAGTACAACAAGGTGTGGAGATTGGTGCCAAGACCATCGGGGAACCACAACGTCATTGGGACCAAATGGATTTTCAAGAACAAGCAAGATGCTCATGGGAACATTGTTCGCAACAAGGCAAGATTGGTAGCACAAGGCTACTCCCAAGTCGAGGTTATCGACTACGATGAAACCTTTGCTCCCGTCGCTCGTCTTGAATCCATTCGTTTGTTGATTGCTTATGCTTCCCATCACAACTTTAAGTTGCAACAAATGGATGTGAAAAGTGCTTTTCTTAATGGTCCTATTAATGAGTTGGTCTATGTCAAGCAACCCCCTGGGTTCGAGGATCCCTACTTTCCGGATCATGTGTATCAACTCGATAAGGCACTCTATGGCCTTAAATAAGCCCCACGTGCGTGGTATGACCACCTTACCGAGTTGCTACAAGATCGTGGATTTGAGGTGGGGCTAATCGACCCCACTCTTTTTACTAAGAAGGTCAACGGGGAGTTGTTTGTATGCCAACTATATGTTGATGATATTATCTTTGGTTCTCCTAACAAAGCTTTCAATGAGGAATTTGCCGCTCTCATGACCTCCAAGTTCAAGATGTCTTCGATGGGAGAGTTGAAGTTCTTCCTTGGTTTTGACATCAAACAAAGAAGAGAAGGAGCCTTCATCAACCAAGCCAAATACACTCAAGACATGCTTAAAAGATTCAAGCTAAGTGATGTCAAGCCGGCTACTACACCAATGCCTACCAAGTGCCAACTTGACATTGATCCCAATGGTAAAGCGGTGGATCAAAAGGTATATCACTCCATGATTGGCTCCTTGCTTTACCTTTGTGCATCTAGACCGGATATCATGTTGAGTGTGGGGATGTGTGCATGTTTTCAAGCCGCACCAAAGGAAAGTCACTATGTGGCGGTCAAGCGAATCTTTCGATATTTGGCTCATACCCCAAACTTTGGCTTATGGTACCCAAGAGGAGCAAACTTCAAGCTTGAAGGTTTCACGGATTCCGATTGGGCGGGAGACAAAGTGGATAGGAAGTCCACTTCCGGAGGGTGCCAGTTTCTTGGTTGCTCTTTGGTAAGTTGGTCTTCCAAGAAGCAAAGTTGTGTGTCTCTCTCGTCCACCGAAGCGGAGTATGTGGCGGCCGGTAGTTGTTGTGCTCAACTCCTATGGATGAGGCAAACTTTAAAGGAGTACGGTGTCATTTGTGACAAAGTGCCTCTGGTGTGATAATGAAAGTACCATCAAGATTTCTCTCAACCCGGTGCAACACTTCAAGACGAAGCACATTGAGATTCGGTATCACTTCATCTGGGATCACATTAGGCGAGGGGAGATCGAGCTCAAGTATGTCAACACTCATGATAACCTTGCAGATATTTTCACGAAGCCCTTGGATGAAGCAAGATTTCGCGAGTTAAGGCATGAGCTAAATATCATTGATTTGAGCAATGTGACTTGAAACCGTGCACCCCCACCACACTCAACTTGTTGTCTAGTTTAGGTGTAGGCATGGACATAGGGGGAGTGTTGTTCTCTCAATGAACTCTCCCTCCCCCCATTATGCATAAATCGATCACCTCTTTCACATTAGCCATTTTTGATGGTACTTCTGCTTCAAAGACGAGTTTTAGTCATGGGCCCAAGGATAATTCTTCGCGGTGCCATACCATCCAACTCAAACATAGGTGGCTTCGGCCACCGCCCTCTCTCCTCGAGAGGCTTTGTCGCTTGGTGGTTTCTTGTTGCCTTTTTTCCTCTGGTCTGTGCGTGTTCTTGTGTGTGAAAAGTTCCAGTGCAAAGGCTTTTTCCTCTCGTGTTTGAAACCTGCGGTGACTTGAGCTCACGCTACTACCACGGCCAGCTACGGTACAACCGCAGCCAGCCACGGTACTACCGCTGGCGGGAGCACGGAACTACCGTCACCACATGGCAGTAATTTTTTTACTGCCGCCTGGTTGAGCGGTACTACCGCCTCGGCGCGGTACTTCCGCCCGAGCGGTACTACCGCGATGATACGCGGTACTACCGTGCCGGTTCGAGCGCATGGGGATAAGGACGGGCAGGGGGAGTTCTAACTCCCCATACCCATTCGTGTCCTCTCTCTCCACGTCGTCTCCTCCTCTCCCTCGCTCAAGAACGGAGCTGGCGTTCGTCGCCGGATCTCCTCCACTGGCTGCCCTCCCGTGATTCCGACCGGTGGGATCATTCCCCACCACGTGCTCTTGCTATGGACCAAGGTTTTTCCCCAACTCCCTCTCCGTGTTGTTTGTCTTTGGTATATTTAGGTTTTGGGGGAGGCTTGTGTGTTCTTGAGATTCATAGGCTTAATCTCTGCAAGAATAGGATGAAGGAGCGTGGTATTGCATAGGAATTGTACTTGCATTGTTGTCTTGCGCTAGATCTGATCATCGTAGCACCACCGTTGTTTCGCGGTTCTTTTCAGATTCAAACCGCCCATTGGATCTGACGCGACGCGGTACTACCACCCTTCCGGCGCGGTACTACCGCTCGCACGGTACTACCGCCCTTCGGAAGCGGTACTACCGCGCTCTGTGCGGCACTAAAAGCTTACTTCCGCTCCAGCCACGGTACTACCGTGACCTCGCGCGGTACTACCGCGTTTGGAGCAGTACTAACTTTTTAGTACCGCAGACAATGGCAGTTCTACCGTGGCTCACATCTATCGCATGCCAACTTTCTCGTATGCCTTCTATGTGTTTCTTGTGCTTTATCATGGCCATTGCATTGATCTTCTTCGCGTCTTTGGTGCTTTGCGTGTGTGTCTCGGGTGGTGGCTCTCGCCGGTCCAATCCCAGTCGTGACACTGGCTCCAAGCGTCTGCGCAACCCAGGAGAAGTACCAGAGGGATCGTCTGCCTCCAAGCGCAATGTCAAGACCTCTGCTAGCAAGCACAAGGAGCCCGCTAAGGGCATGGATGAGATAGCCCCCACTGAGTATGTTCGTCTCAGGCAGCTTCACCCTTATGTGCATCCACGTTCCACTGTCAGAGGCTGTGAGTTGTTCTGGAACAAGACACAGACCAACATCTATTTGGATGTCATCAAGAACAAGCAGAATACCTATGTGGAGGTGAAGTGGATTGATATGCACCACATGAGGAAGGACAAGTTCCGTGACTACTTTGGAGAGGCTCTAAACTTGGTGGAGCAGTTTGGCATTGAGCATGTGATCTCTTTCCACCTGGACTATGACCCTGAGATTATCTGTCAGTTCTTTGCCTCAATGTACTTTCACCCTAATGAAGAAAGGAGGATGACCTGGATGACCAATGGCCGCCAACTGTCTGCTACCTGGAAGGAGTTCATGGATCTGCTTCAGGTTCCTGATGATGGGCTTAACACTCCAGTGGGTGTTCGCCCCCATGGCAATGCTGATTCTGCCAACAAGGACAAGCTTACCCCGTTCATGGTTGAGAAGGCACTCGCCAATGGCAAGACAACTTTGGTACTCAACCCCTTTCTGGATATCATGTATCGCATCTTCCGCAACTCCTTGTTCCCACGCATCGGTGACAAAGACAAGGTTCATGCCTATATGGTGGATATGATGCTCATTTGCCAGGAGGCTCGTTCGACTCAGTCTCAGCCACTTGATGTCTCACACATCATGTGGTGTGAGCTTCGGTTTGCAGTGTTCAACCGCAAGGTGCCTATCTATGGGCCCTATCTGTTTCGGCTGATCTCGAAGACTTGGGAGAAGACGTACCCTGATGAGGAGTTCCTTGCTCCAGACTGGATTCGCCATGAGCCCATTTGTCTGCGTATCAAATCCAACTGGGCCAACACCGCTACTCGTGCCGAGGCGACTGCTGCTAGGGTTGCTGTTGATGAGGAGGATGCTGGCGCCGAGGATGTTGCTGAGGGCCGTACTGCTAGGCCCTCCCAGAGTGTCTCTAGGCCATCATGGGCCAAGAAGTTGAAGGATAAGATGAAGTCTCTTTTCTGCATGCAAGCCAAGGGGCAGTACAGGACTCACGTGGAGTCCAAGGAGAGTCGTCGCCGGCACAACAAGATCTTGCAGCTCTATGGTGAGGAAGTGTCTGGCGGGTCTGAGGAGCGCATCACTCCTGAGGCCGAGTGGATGGAGAAGCAAGGCTACAGGTGGACTGATTCTGAGGAGGATGTCGAGGAGACCATTCCAGCTGCAGAGGAGTCCGACGAAGAGGATTGGGACGAGTTCTCTGCTTAAGCCACCTCTTGTGTGTGTAGGTGTCCTCTCTGCCTTTTTGGCGTCTCGATGCCAAAGGGGGAGAGAGTGTAGGGATTTGCGAGTTTGCGAGTCGTGTGTGTCGTGTGTTTGCTGCTTTCTCAATTGAACTATTTGCTGCTTTCTCATTTGAACCTTGATTACTTTACTTCGTATGGTGTAAAACATATGCACTCTATCTATCCTAGCAAGCTTGTGTCATGTTGTGCTATCTTTATGCTGTGCTATGCTTATTATCATGCTATGCTATGCTTATTATCATGCCTTGGTCTCTAAAATATAGGGGGAGTGTTGATCCTAGTATGTGTGCTATGCAGTCCAAAGCATTCATCTAAAGTGCACACATCTAGGGGGAGCCCGTCTATATTTTAGAGAGGTGGGGTTTGCCCCTGCTCTAAATTATCTTATCTATGTGCAAATCCCGTGTTGTCATCAATCCACCAAAAAGGGGGAGATTGTAAGGGCATATTTATCCCTTAGGTGTTTTGGTGATTGATGACAATGCTTTTGCGGACTAATCGTGTGCCTTGAGTTTCTCAGATACTTCATCACTAGGCACGAGACGATTCGGTGCCCCTCGGAGACTATTGAAGTCGGTGTTGTTCTACGTTTCTCTTTGGTGGAGTTGAGTCGTAGGAGAGCTGTACTATTAAGAGGGGGTCCGCGTCGGAAAGGTTTGGGTGGAATCAACACGTACACTTGTCCCTCCTTTCCCTGCACTTTGGAGCTGCCGTTCGTTATCTTGGTTGTGCGGAAATCTGACAACTACTGCTGTACTTGCGGTAGTACCGCAAGTACAAGCGGTAGTACCGTTGTGTGTCACAGTAGTACCGCCCCTCTGGAGCGGTAGTACCGCGGCACCCAGGCCTTGTGCCGCTCCGGTGCGGTAGTAAGGGCGGATGTAATTTTTTACATCCGCGCCCCCACGGTAGTACCGCTCGTCCAGCGCGGTAGTACCGCGGGGGCCCACGATAGTATCGCTCCCTAGGAGTCGTAGTACCGTGGCCCTCCTACCTAGTACCGCAGAGTTGCGGTAGTAGGCGCGGATGTAATTCTTTACATCCGCGCCCGCGCCGGTAGTACCGCGCCTCGCGAGCGGTAGTACCGCGTCGGGTTTTTGTACCACCCCAGTTTCAGCGGAAGTAGGCACGGATGTAATTTATTTCATCCGCGCCCTTCCCAGGCAGTGACTCCCCTGCCTTGCGGTAGTACCGCAAGGGGGAGCGGTAGTACCGCGCAAGCGGTAGTACTGCCCCCTGATCAGGCTAGTTCCGGCATGTGCTGCTGTCGCGGTAGTACCGTAGTCCTCCACGGTAGTACCGCGCAGCCTCGCGGTAGTACCGCGCCCATGGAGCGGTAGTACCGTGCGTCGCGGGCTGAACATGTGGATAACGGTTGGATTTTTCCCACGACTATATAAGGGGTGTCTTCTACCTCTAGTTGACTACCTCTTCCACCTCTAAGCTCCATTGTTGCTCCAAGCTCCATTTTCGCCCGATCTCTCTCCCTAGCCAATCAAACTTGTTGATTTGCTCGGGATTGGGTGACAAGGGCCCGATCTACACTTCCACCACAGGATATTTGATTCCCCCCACTTATCCCTTGCGGATCTTGTTACTCTTGGGTGTTGAGCACCCTAGACGGTTGAGGTCACCTCGAAGCCATACTCCATTGTGGTGAAGCTTCGTGGTGTTGTTGTTGTTGGGAGCCTCCGATTGTTGTGGAGATTGCGCCAACCTTGTTTGTAAAGGTTCGGTCGCCGCCTTCAAGGGCACCAATAGTGGAATCACGGCATCTCGCATCGTGTGAGGGCGTGAGGAGAATACGGTGGCCCTAGTGGCTTCTTGGGGAGCATTGTCCACACCGCTCTAACGGAGACGTACTTCCCCTTAAAAGGAAGGAACTCCGGTAACACATCCTCGTCTCCACCGGCTCCACTCTTGGTTATTTCGTGCCTTTACTTTTGCAAGCCTACTTGTTTTACATCCTTTGCTTGCTTGTGTGCTAGTTGTTATTGCATCATATAGGTTGCTCACCTAGTTGCACATCTAGACAACCTATTTTGTTGCAAAGTTTAATTTGGTAAAGAAAAGCTTAAAAATTGTTAGCATGCCCGGGGCAACCGTCATGGGGCGGCTTTGGGTGCGCCTGTGAGATCCCTTTTTTGTGTTGTCCCCGCGCGTCATGCTGGTTGTAGTGAGTCTATGTGTCATGGTTGTTGCAGTGACATTGCTTTGCACACATAGTATCGACGGAGGTATGTGATGGTGTGTCTCCGATGGATCTTCCTTGATCCGATCGGATTTGGTCTCCGATGTATCATGGGTTCGGTTGACGTTGTAATCTTTGGAGTATCTACCTGTTCCTTTTGGTGTCTCCTTATCCGAGGGTGGCGATTTGCTATGGAGATTGCGGACGCCTGCATATTCTAGTCTACATCACCGACTCATCGACCGCTACTTCTACAAGCGACTCGGTTAAAACAAGTTTGCTACACAAAGACAAAGCTTCAGTGGAGGCAACGAGCTTTGTTCACGGCGCACTACAGGAAGATGCAAGAGGAATAAGTTCGGCACCACTAAGAATTTGGATATGTGATTTTCTTTCTCTATGACGATGGTGGATTTTGCAGGGCTTGTGATACTTAATATATGGCCTTATGACTTTCCAAAACTAAATAGAAAAATAAAATCATATTTTTTTAAAGATATTTGTTACATTTTTTTTAGAAATACACAAATATAGAAAGGTGAAGTTATTAGAACGCACCTGTGGCTTTTTCTTAGAATATTGTACCAGTGGATTTTTTTTTGATTTTGACAACCAGCAAACGTATACTCTCGAAAAAAAACCAGCAAACGTCCGCTAGGAGAGCATTACTAGTTGAATGTTTTTCAAGAAAATTTATGTTATCACGAGGATGGCGATTTCCTACCGTCTAATTTGCCATGCCATCCCAGCGAACATCAAAATTTTAATATTTCCCTCCATTTTTAGGTAACGTACTAGTGACTTGGTTTTTCTTTTAATGGAAAACGTAGCGGTGGTTTTCTGTTTTTGTTTTGAGAAAACGGAAAAGGTACCAGTGGATGTTTTTTTGTAAAAGAGTACCAGTGGATGGCTAGCCAATACGATGAGCTCTGCGCCGTTCCACAGCCCAGACCGCGGACCGGCCCAACAATCAATTCTCATTGCCCATTTCTACAGAGGAGACCGACCCAACTCAGGCGCCTTATCCCCAACGGCCAGCGGGTGCCCGTATCTACCCTAGTCGGCGGCCGGCCGCCGGCAAGTGCTTACTCCGGCGACGCAGTCAAGCCGTGGCTGCCCACCGGAGGCCGTTCCGCCCGCGCAGCTCAGATTCTCCGAGTTCTCGTCTTGCCGAGTACCCCGCTTCCCTCGCGTCTTACCGAGGAAGTAGCTGAGTAATCCCCATTGCCATGGTGAGTAATCCCCATTGCTCTCCTTTTGATTTCAGAACAGAAATGCTGCGTTTCTAGTAGTAGCTGAGGCAGTGGCATGATTAGCTGAGGCCATCTGCGCATCACTGTACTAGAAAGATCTTACAGGGTCATCTTGTGATTCTCACAGGGAAATGGCTACAGTTTCTGACTGAAAGGGGATAAAATCACAGCAATGACAGGATACTAGTACTCTAATTTAACAAGTTCTCATTATTCAGTGTTGACAAATCCAGCGCCATATGTTTCTAATTAATAGCATTACAACATGATAAGGTACAGATCAGGTGATCCATGTAGCAATACAATAATAAAGGTACAGATCAGGTGACCCATGTAGTTCAGTTCAGTATGTGGTCGAATTAACATTCGAAATAGAAGTACAAGGCATTACAGTTTGCAACACAGATGTGGAATAAGTTCCCTCAGATGTGTAATGATACATAAAAATACACAATGAGTGTTCATGTGTTCATCGTGTTTTGTGGCACAGTATGATTTTCAGACGACACAAAGGGCTTGGGGGGAATCTGCAGGTTCTGCAACCTCCCTGTTAACATGTTTACCACCTTTGTCATTGATGGCCGATTCTTCGGGTTCCATTGGATGCACCACAGTGCCACAATAGTCAGCTGTCTCATCTTCTCCTTGTCTTCTGCTGTCATTTCCAAAGTAAGCTCCCATTCATGCCCACTGATTACTCTCTCGTAGATCCACTCCGGGAGATATATCTCATCCTGGTTCTCAACACCAGGATCTGAATTCCTCCTTCCACTCACCATTTCCAATACCAGCATGCCGAAACTGTATACATCCGACTTGTAAGACACCCCTCCAAAGTTCCGAGAGTATACCTCTGGTGCGATGTATCCCATGGTGCCTCTTGCTGCAGTCAAGGTGACGATGCTCTGGTCCCTTGCACACAGCTTGGCAAGGCCAAAGTCTGAGATCTTTGGGTTGAAGTTGTAGTCCAGCAAGATGTTATGTGGTTTGATGTCAAAGTGGAGAATGCGCTGGTTGCACCCTTGATGCAGGTATTCTATTCCTCGGGCAATGCCTAGAGCAATATCTAGCATTTTGTTGGGTGCAAGGAGCTGTCGAGAAATATCGGAAATGTGTGAGAATATGTATTTCTCCAGTGACTCGTTAGGCATGAATTCGTAAATAAGAGCCTGCCTCATTCCTTCAGAGCAAAAGCCCAAGAGGCGTACGATATTTGCATGGTGGATTAGTCCAATGGTTGCAACTTCATTGATGAATTCCTCCCCCTCTCCTGTAGAACTCTCTAGCATCTTGACTGCCACAGGTACTCCATTTGGTAGCTTGCCTTTGTACACACTTCCGAATCCGCCCTGACCGAGTTTATCCTTGAACCTTCTTGCTATCTTCTTAACAGCAGGGAAGGTGTATCTTGTAGGTTTCGATGTGCCATATGCCTTGAGAAACATTTCAACCTTCATATTTATCTCTTCATTGTACCTTGACTTCAAGGAGAGATATATCACAGTGGCCACAATCAATGAAAGAACTACAAATGCAGCTACAGATGAGGCTGCTGATTAAAAAAAAAGGAAATTAGCGAGTTGCATTCAGATAAGAATCCATTTGTTTCTGACTCTTATTGCAATAAGACACAAAAGAGTTGTGGTGGCAAGCAATATGAATTTCATTTAGTGTGGAAAAAGGAATAAAAGTTGCATTACCTGCAACTAGGATGACATGCGTACCTGCATGTAGTTAGAAGATCGTTAGTTTTGCTATGATTTAATGTAGACCAAAAAAGAAGAACTACATCATTTACTTCTACAAAATACGTTTGGACCTTGTGCTCAAACGAAGCTTTATCTTCAGATCTAAGGGTATGTTTGGATTGCCACCAAAATCTACCGTACCAATTTTTGGTCATGGCCAAAACATTGGTCTTTGTATGGATGATTGCCAACCTTTTGGCATGCTGTTGTTCATTTTTCTAGCCAATTGTTTGCCAACTCATGGGCAAGGAAAAGCTCCATCAAATTCTTGGCTAGGCAAATTTTTGGTAGGGCAAACTTGGGCACAAACCAAACACACTCTAAAAGACTGAAGCAATCTAGGAATGGTTAATTAAGGTTTATCTCTTATAGCCAAATTTTTGGTAGGGCAAACTTGCGCACAAACCAAACACACCCTAAAAAACTAAAGCAATCTGGGAATGGTCAATTAAGGTTTATCTCTTACCTTTGTTTGGTGAAAATTTTACAAATTAGTCAACCGTCATAAGTTTGGCTATATAACTTGGCACTTCCATCTCTTGACGAACTTTTCTGTGGGAACTTAGAGACTGTATGTCCTTGAACAAGTTAACGATTTCTCTGGTTTGCACTACAGTTTTGTTTGTTAAATAATTTGACTATAGGTGAAAAGTTTGTCGGAAGATTAAAAACAGTCAACATCAGAATATAAGAGATCGACAAACTAGTAGATGGAGAAACAGAAAATCTAGAATGGTGTTCCAAAATAAATTGACACGCCATAATGATATATGGGATTCCAACTAGGGAAAGAAACAATACCTTGCTGCTGGCAGAATGCTTGATGCGTTCGTGAGTTGAATCCACAGTGTTGATCTTCATATTCACACTGTTGGCAGGCATTCGTAATGTTATTGCTGTACCATTTGAATGTTGTTTCACCAATGTTGATGACTCTATTGGCTTTTTCATTGAAGGTGAACTCATCGTAATTTATGCCATGTTTATCATAGGTGAAGGGTATCGGTATATCTTTAGAAACGGCCACACAGTCCCATGGAACATCAGACATGTATGCAGAAGCTGATGCCAAATACCAGAATTGACTAGCGTTGTTGCCCAGACAAAAGGCTGGGCCAACTATACTATCTTGATCTATTGGTATGAAATCTCTTGAACAACGTACTAGGGTTGTAGGAAATGATGATTGAGGTTGTTCGTAGACATCAGTTGCTAAGTTTCTTGAGATGAGCTTCTGAAGTGGGCATTGCATTGATGGTTCCACTAGCGGGACGACGTTGATGACACGGTGCCTGTAATAGATCTCAGTCACTCTGCAAGGGCCAAGAACATGGTGATCCAGGATTGTGTCATGCCCCGAGCATGATAACTGCATGCCTGGTGCACCACATGATGGTGGGTTGATCGAAAGCCGGAACGGGAACCGGATCTCAGGTCCATGTTTGCTGCAGCGGTGAGATGAACAAGTTCTTGAGAAATCTTGTTCTTCCGATGCTGCATCCACATAGGATTCATAGATTAGAAGACAGACCAGCAGCAGTGTGATAAGGAATTTAGTGAAGTCCATGGTATGTATTGGAGATGAAGATGGAAGAAGAGAAGGCAGGGAGTATAGAAAGTGGTCACTTCTATGCTTTAAACTCGAATATGTACTGATGCTGTGCTTGTCATGATAGCTGTGTGCCTGAGTAGGACTTCCAGCTACCGCTGAAACTTCTTCCGTGTTCTGTGGTTAGGAAAGTTCTGTGGTTTCTGGAAATGAATGAACGCTATCATTGTTTAGACTATGCTTTCCATTTACCAAACAGGTGCCCTCATTTTTCTCCAGCCTTAGATTCCTACTATTCTTGGATTGAATTATACATGTGTAACTACAGAAATATGCATTATTCTACATTAATAAGCTCTTGAAATCTTCCATAATAAAAGCACCATGTGGAAAGTTTGAATTATGACAAGTCTTGTTGACGTCTTGTGATAGCTTAGCGACTGATGAATGGTTCTGATTGTAGTCCAGTCGCCGTTGAAAATAATCAATCAGAGACGTATGGAAATGCCTAAAGTTATCCTTAAAAATACATCCAGTTATTAGTTTATTTTTTCTCTATGCACTACTAGGAAAAGGGCTGTAGATAGGATTGACATTAATGGTGCACCAGGAAAGTAGTGCGCCACTACTATATACTAATGGCGCACCAGTTGGTGATGCGCCATTAGTGTGGAAGACACTAATGGCGCACCACAAAAAAGGTGCGCCACTAGTGATAATTTTTTTCATTTTTGCATACATACTAATGGCGCATCCGACCGAAGTGCACCATTACTAGTTCTAACTAGTAATGGCGCACAACCACGCGGTGCGCCATTAGTAAGCTTCCCCCCCCCCTCACTCCACCTGTTCCCCTCCCTCCCTTCCTCCCCACTCGACCTAATTTGCCCCCTCCGCCCCAACCGTACGCCGCCGCCGCCTCCTTCGTCCCCTGCCGCCGCCGCCCCGACCCCCGCCGGAATCCACCCCCGCCGCCGACCCCGACCTCTCCGGCGACCG
>NC_041385.1:8275540-8300688 GCF_002162155.2 Triticum dicoccoides | reverse complement strand
TGGATAATTTCTAGGGTTCTTGGTCTGTGCCAAGATTGGTCGTGTTTGTCTAGGGTTCTTGGTCTGGTGCCAAGATTGGTCTAGGGTTCTAGGGTTCTTGGTCTGGTGCCAAGATTGGTCTAGGGTTCTAGGGTTCTTGGTCTGATCTTGAACTACAGGGTTGCAATGTTTTGGCATCAACACTTGTAAGAAAAGAAAAAGCAGGAGAATGAAGATTATATTAAAAAAATGGTCTTAGTAGTGGTAAACAAGCCTTAACAAATTACTAACTGTCCAAAAATTTGTGCCTGAATTTTTGACACTGTCATAACTGAATGGTCTGAATTTTTAACACCGCCTTAACAAATTACTAACTGTCCAAAAATACAGTTAGCTACTGTCAAAAAATTCAGTTAGGTACATTTAGCATCATGTAAGAAAATGGCCATAATGTGCCCTGATAATGATGTATTTTGTCATAAAAATATATAGTGGGCTGCATGATAATGACATGGTCCTGTTGTTTGCAAGCTGTCATATTGTTTTCATTCAAAAACCATGGAAAAACATTCATCCAAGTTTCCTCTGTACATACATATATGGCTTTGCCACAATGGTACACTAGAGTGAAAGAAGAAGCATAGGCTTAATTGAGCTGTGGAGTTCTTGTTACCTTGTCTGTCTGTCCTCGTTAGTTACATGTATCTCTCTGTTTGTGTTTCTGCGAAACAGGTTCGATCGCGGTTGGAGAAAAATTGAGGCGTTTGTTGGCTCCAAGACAGTGATACAGGTATATACATGTGCTCCGCTTACTTGTTTGGTTTGCAATAGTTATCATCTGACAGAGTATGCTTAGTTGTTTGGTTTGCAACCCATATTTTATAGTTGATAATACATTTTCCAGATCTGCTTTGTTGCAATCGTTTATCTGAACCCAGTCATTATAAGTTTATAGCTTTCCCACTGTCAGGCTTGTTCCAATAAGTAGATGCACTTACTCCTTTCTTACATATTTGTGCCTGACGAACACGGTCATCAAGTCTACTTCCATGTTGCTACTAGTAGTAACCTGACAGCACAACCATACTTAGCCACTGTTCATTAACATCAAGTCAACAACAACATCAGTAAAATTTAGTTAACAACAACATCAGCAAAATTCAGTTAATTAACTGAAGAAGAGAAGAGAGAAAGTAGAGAGCAAGAGGAGTATTTGCATTAACTGAAACGTTTTACTTTAAACTTGCAAAATTGCAGTACTCCCTAAAACTACTGCAAGCAAGAACTACTGTTGGAGGGCACTACTGTAGGGATATTCTCTGGTCTACTGAAACTTGCTGGATGTATGTTCAGAAACGTGTTAACAGGTGTATTATTTACAGTAGTAGTTGAAGATGGTTTCTCTTGTCTTAACTGAATAATCATGTATTACAAAGTGTTCTTGTTTTTCTTCATAGTTTGCAGCATTTTCAGATGTACACTGTTTTCCTATGTCTCAAAATGTTCCTAATTTGATATTTGAAAGTAAGTGTGTGGTTTGAAATTTTGATCTGATTATGGCATCTAGAATTATGTCAATTTTGTTTTGAACTAGAAGACCAAAGTGTGTTACTCACCTGGGACTAATGAAGCATTAGGCTCATCCATGGTACAAGTTCACCTGTGAACACTTGAAATTAGTCAGGACGTCCCGTACTGATAGATGTAAATTGTGTCCAGTAGGCTTTGAAGCACCGGTTTTTCCTGTTTCTAACTCTGAATCTGATATAAACCATACGGTTGGCATAAGTGGTCTTTTGTATATGTGCTGATGCTTTGTTAATATAAAGCTATAGATGATGTTGTACTTGTGATGATGCTACTTGTGATCTTCTGAAATGACCCATTGGTGACTTCATTACGCGGGGATAATGATATTGCAGGTACCCCGAGAGGCCCTTGAGTTTGCCGGAATGTCGACTAACTTCCGTTCCGGCAAATTCGGGTACTCCATATGTCCTATTTTCAGCAAAGGTAATGCTGAAATTTTCTGTGAATTTTAGCATGACTTTGCTAAAAATAGGACATATGGGGTACTTGCAACTAATTCCTGTTATCATGCATGTTTTATGATCTGTTGTAAGGGTACTAATTGGTCTCTTCTGCTCCTTATCAGAGATGGCGGGAAGCAGCCACCGCCGCTCTGCGACACCGCAGTACGAGTTGGATGCTTCCGAGTTCTTCACTATCATACTTGAGACTTCAGTATCATCCATGACGCGGGTATATAAAACGGGAGATCTCCCCTTCACCCATCTCATTATGATATCTGTTGTTTGCTACATCACTCATTGTCCCAAACTGCAGAGGCTGCCTGACAGTTTTATGAACATGCTGATGGGTGAAGATCCGCCAAATAATGTGAAGCTGCGACATGCCGGCAGCGGGTTTCGCAGGCAGTGGGATGTGGAGTTGGTGATCAAGGAGGGCCACATGTACTTGTCTCGTGGGTGGGAGAAGTTCTACCGTGCCTACGATCTGCGGCTGGGGTACTTCCTTCTCTTCAGGTACGAAGACGACGCCACCATGCTCATCGTGAAGGTGTTCAACACGACTATGTGTCGCATGCGCTACGCTGACGATGATGATGCCGGTACGTTCTGCCTCTTCTTATTCCTCTACATTTGGCTTTGTCTCACATCGATTGTTAACGGTCATTGTTGCATTTTGGACAGGTAATGGGAGCAGCAGCAGCGACACTGGCTACAGCCAAAGCAGCAGCGACTATGGCTGTAGAGAAAGCAGCAGCGATTCTGGCTGAAGCGAAAGCAGCAGCGATTCTGGCAGCAGCATAGACAACAAGAAGGATGATCCGGACTTGAGTGCGGGAGAAGAGGAGCAGAGTGGGGATGAGGAGCTGCAGGATGACGATGGGCATCAGGCTGAGGATGACCTAGCGCTGGTGGTGGCTGACCAAGGGCAAGAGATGGTGGTGGCTGACCATGGGCAAGAGATGGAGGTGGCTGAGGATGACCTAGCGATGGTCGTGCCTGAAGGTGGCCTCGCGATGGTGGTGGTGCCTGACAATGACCACGCACCGGTGGTGGCGTCGGCGATCCTATAGCTGGGCGACATGACCACACCAATTGTGGTAGAAGACTACATCCCACTGCCTCCATCGCCTCGCCGCTCTTGGCGCATCAGGCTGAGGAAGGAGAAGGAGAAGGAGAAGAACAATGCATAAGAACTGAACTTTGTCAGGTATGTCAGATCTCCTATAGGTTAGTTATCCAAAATGATATATATATATATATATATATATATATATATATATATATATATATATATATATATATATATATATACTTAGTTACCTATGTTATCTCTAATATGCTTAGTTTCCTATAGGTTTAGCTTCATTTTTACCTAAGTTGGCTCTAATATGCTAACTTAGAGCTTATATGTTTAGTTTCCTATAGGTTAGCTCCAAAATAACTTGTGTTAGCATAAAATGATCAAGTTTACATAATAAGTTTATAGTCTTTTTCTTATTCTTCTTCTTTTCCAAAGTGACATAGGTTAGCTTCATTTTGCCTAAGTTGGCTCTAATATACTAACTTAGAGCTTATATGCTTAGTTTCCTATAGGTTAGCTCCAAAATAACTTATGTTAGCACAAAATGATCAAGTTTACATAATAAGCTTATAATCTTCTTCTTATTCTTCTTCTTTTCCAAAATTCTTCTTATTCTTTTTCTAGTGTTCTTCTTCTTCTAGTATTCTTCTAGTCTTCTTCTTTTTCTTCTTGTAACTTCTTGTTTATCATTTTGCAAATTTGATTTAATTCACGGAAGCTTGCATGGATGGAGTGCTTCTTTTCCATTTGTGTTTTTATTTTGTATCAATGTGAAACTTTTGTGAATTGATGGATAACGGTGTTGGATGAACAATGTGAAACTTTTGTAATATGTAACGATGGAACTATGTGTTGGCTATGTATGTATATATGATGGAACTTGTGTATTGGCTATGTATGTATATATGATGGAACTTGTGTGTTGGCTATGTATGTATATATGATGGAATTTGTGTGTTGGCTATGTATGTATATATGATGGAACTTGTGTGTTGGCTATGTATGTATATATGATGGAATTTGTGTGTTGGCTATGATTGTTATATGGATGCTTGTTGTATATATATGTATTGGATATCTCATAGGTGAAATAGTGACCTGAGATTAAGAAAAAAAATTAAAAAATTGTTACTAGTGCGCCATTAGTATAGAAGACACTAGTGGCGCACTGTGGGCAAAACTAATGGCGCACTGCATGATGCGCCATTAGTATACCAGATACTAATGGCGCACCAGTGGTGCGCCATTAGTAAAAAATACTAGTGGCGTGATACTAATGGCGCACCGGTAGTGCGCCATTAGTAGGCAAAACCGGTGCGCCATTAGTAGGCCTTTTCTAGTAGTGATGAAGCATGCCTTGCTACCTGATATACTAATAAAATATCTTAAATGAATACTATTTTTTGTCAATTTTTTGGTTACTGTTATTTGTCACTGTCATGGGGCTTTGAATTCAATGTTACTGTAATTAGGACAGACTTGGACCAGAAAATAACGCTAAAGTAGTACCACTGGATTCTCCATCGTTCAGAGGTCTGGAGTCAACAACATCACCATCACGCACATGAGCCACTAGTCTAGTCGGTATGCATTTACTCAACTTTTGCTTGGCGGCAAGTAGCTAAGTCTCCTAGTCAACAACATCACTGTCATGTAATTACCCTCTCAAAATACAAAAACTTTGGCAGCCACTCCCTTATTTGTCCAATCATCCCTGTGCAAGTGGTTTCTGTGAAACAGTCTGCCATGGCGATGCCCACTATTCTCAAAGCCTTGACCGTTTTATCTGTGCTTGTAGTTCTTGCTGCAGATCAAGCCAAAGGGCAGAATCATCGGCCTGATTGTCCTTCTTTCTCATGCGGCCCACTTGGATACGTCAGATTCCCATTTCGTCGGGTAAGTGATCCACCTGAGTGTGGTTATGAATCTTACGAGCTAGTTTGCAGCGATGCTAATGCTACAATTCGCATCGACAATGCGACATATTATGTGTCTGGAATCAACTACAATGATTCTACCTTCTGGATCGTCGATGCTGACTTGGTTTTACACAACACCTGCCCTCTACCACGGTGGGTTCGTCCTCCTCATCCTTCATACTTACGCAAAGACATGGAAATCGAATTGGCCCCACATGCAGATAGTCTGGCTTGTTTCGTTAAATGTTCTCAGAAACTAAAGAACAGTGATATGTACAACAGTGGTATGTACAACAGTGGTATGTACAAGCCTATTGCTTGCCTGAACACCAATGAATCTTTTGTTTACATGGTAACTTGCCAAGGCACTCCTTTGATGAAATACCTTGAGCCTTCTTGTCGGTACTTGGCTATGGCTCCTTTGCGTAGTTGGGTGCTAGAGGAT
This sequence comes from Triticum dicoccoides, assembly GCF_002162155.2. Lineage (NCBI taxonomy): Eukaryota > Viridiplantae > Streptophyta > Magnoliopsida > Poales > Poaceae > Triticum > Triticum dicoccoides. The sequence continues at coordinate 8,295,231 of NC_041385.1, read as the reverse complement.
GCAAGTTATGCAGAAATTGTGAACTCCATGAGGGGCGGATTTGCTGTTCGATTTCCATTCAGATATTATGGGGGGATGAAAGAGTGGAGCATTAAGACATGCCTATTGCGTGAGATTAGGTGAGTTACAGGTCTTTACGTATGCACACTTTTTTTTATTGACATGTTGTGGTTTTATTTGTTGCCTGTGTATACTTGGCTATCTTGTACCAAAACTGCTAGGGCTCTCTTTAATTATATTTTTCATGCCATCTTGGTATTGCAGCAAATTTCGTGGCCCAGCAGTGTCTGGAACGAGCATCAATGATTGGATTGCGATAATTCTTCTGATGGGGGCAGATTTTGCAGACTGCGTATTTTATGGGATTGGACTTCCTTATTATGCTGGGATAGAGCGGAAGGTCATACTAATTACTATGCAGAAGCTGACATTGACTGCCGGTACTTCAGAATTTTGTGTTATAATTTAATTTCTTCATCATCACAGCTCTTTATTTAATGTAGCCACTAAACCCTATGCAACCTTGCTTATGTAGATCTATGCAGGTTCGTGTTGGCACCCCTGGCTGTGTTGATCTTTCTTGTCTACAAGTACTGGAAAACACGGATCAGAATTGATGCAGTCGAGAAGTTCCTCCAAATGCAACAAATGCTTGGCCCAACAAGGTATGCCTACACCGACATCACTGCAGTCACAAACCATTTCAGACATAAGCTGGGTCAGGGAGGCTACGGCTCCGTGTTTAAGGGTGTGCTATTGCCAGGCAATGTTCATGTCGCGGTCAAAATGCTAGACGGTAACTCCAACTGTAATGGAGAAGATTTTATCAGCGAAGTTTCAACCATTGGCAGGATCCACCATGTTAATGTGGTGCGTTTAGTGGGGTTCTGCCCGGAGGAAATGAGACAAGCGCTCGTCTACGAATACATGCCTTGAGGTTCTCTGGACAAGTACATCTTCTCAGCTGAGAAGAGTTTTTCCTGGGACAAGATTGCCGAGATAGCTTTGGGCATTGCCAGGGGGATCGACTACCTGCATCAGGGTTGTGACATGCAGATTCTCCACTTTGACATCAAGCCACATAACATCCTTCTTGACAGCAATTTCATCCCAAAAGTTGCTGATTTTGGTCTCGCCAAACTATACCCAAGGGACAATAGCTTTGTGCCATCAAGAGCCCTACGGGGAACTATTGGGTACATAGCTCCTGAAATGATATCTCGGGGCTTCGGTGTGATATCGAGCAAGTCTGATGTTTATAGTTTTGGGATGCTGCTGTTGGAGATGGCCGGTGGAAGAAGGAATGCTGACCCAAATGCGGCACATTCAAGTCAGTCTTACTACCCGTCATGGGTGTATGACAAACTAGTTGAACAAGAGGTGCGTGAGATATCTCCCGTTGGCGACATGCATGAGTTGGAGAAGAAGTTGTGCATCGTTGGACTATGGTGCATCCAGATGCAGCCCCATGGCCGACCAATGATGAGCGAGGTGATAGAGATGCTGGAAGGTGGCGTCGACACGTTGCAAATGCCTTCCAGGCCATTCTTCTGTGACGAAGGGCACATCCATACCGAGGATACTTACCATTTGTCGTCCGAGCTGACAGAAATCTCCGAGGAGGATATGAGTGTAAATATTGATGTGTGATGTAATTTATGATGAAGTGATGCGCTTAGCTCACGAAGAAACAAAATTATGGTTCTGGTTGTATCATGTCTGAAATTACTGATGTGTTTCCTGAGTGTTGTGTATTCCTACTAGTATGTTCAGGCCATTTTTTACTATATGATATTTTACTTGAGCGGCTGCTTATCAAACTTGTATTTTCTGCGATGCTCAAAATTGTGTATGAACTACTGATGTGGCTTCGATGAAAAAGCTGGGCCGTCAGCACTAAATATTCCCGAAGCCAAGGCGCTAATTAATTTCGTACAAAATGTTTATTTAAATTTGGCGGAAGCATTCATGTTTTCAGATACTAGGCACATGTTGGGAAGATGGAGAACCGCAGCTTGGAAACCCCAAATGGATCCTGGACTTGGTGAGCTCAATCGAAAACCCCATTTTTATTTTTCAATTTTTTTTTAAAACATATCTAGATGTAAACTATGTGTCAGTAAAATTTTATGGAGAAGGGTTTTTGTTTGTGTTTTACATTAAGCACAGAAAATTGTGCGTCTATATAGTTACTATAAATCCAAACATTGCCACTTTTTGTGTGTGTATTTTTCACATGTTATGAAATAAAAGAGATGAGATGCAACCTGTTCCTGTCTTTAGGGTTAGACCGCACTACATGATAGCTTCAGTCTTTAGTCATAGAAGAGATGCTGAAATGGACGTGTGCACTGCACTATCGTGGAAGAATTCCAATTCTAAATGTGCGGCGTTCTGGACCGCACTATTGTGAAGAAATGGATGTCGTCGTCATCAGTTGGGAAGAAAAAGATCCCCCGGTCTATGGCCCCAGTCTTGCTCATATAGATGCTTCAAAGAAACTAGCTTTGAAATTGCAAACTGAAAATAGTAGATGTGTATGTCTACTAACTACAACTAATTCTCTCCTTTCCTTTACTAGTAAATCCGTACGTGCAATACATGTTGTCAGGTAGAAGATTAATTGCACGTTGATATCAGGCAGCAAATACATGTTGAGTTCTCGCCATTGGAGTATTATAGGTCGCTGGACTGACACCGTTCGGTGTCTTAGATTTGTTGGATCTGCCTCTTGGGTCTTTTTATATTGGTAGATATAGATGTTATACCCGAAGTAAAAAAAATATTATTTATGTAAATTTATTTTTTATAGGTTCTACCAAGTATGTGTAATGTTCAATGATGTTAGATGAAATGTACATGCATGTCAAATACAATATTACATGGTTCAGAAAAAATCGATAGAATCAGAAACTTCCTTTTGTGGCATACGTGAATCTATTTTCTTTTGTAAATTTATTCACAAAAATGTTCATTGCTAGCGCATTTCAAAGGAAATCTTCATGTATTCTAGACAATCATGTATGAAAACAAAAATGGTCCCAACTCTCAAATAAAATGTCCATATATTCCTGAAAATTAATTTACCATAGAAGATAAGTAAACAAACAAAAAAGTAGCAACAAATAGTTATTAGGGGGGAGAAAAGTATATAAAAGGAGTCAATAACAGAAGAAACATACAAATATAAAAGGTATACAACAACAACAACAACAACAACAAGAATGACGTGGTAGCTGTGCAAGGGCCACTTCCTGAATTATTGTGGAGGAATTCCTAAAGCTGAATGTGAGATCTTGCCGTATGTTTGGTGATTCCGTCTGAGCATGACTTGCACATATAAATAATAAATGGACGTCGTTGTCATTGGTAGGAAGGAAAAGATCGGGTGTAAGCTTTCAGTACATATGTGAATAATTGATGAGAATTTTCACTTGGAAACAGAAAGCAAAAGCAATCTTCGAACGAGAAAAGAAAGAAAGCAAAAACAGACAACCAGTTAGTGGATTTTTGTGTCGGAAATTTTCTTCGGCAAGGCGAGCGAGTGGGTATTTTCAAGGGTTGGCGAGCGAGTGGGTTCATGCTCGAATTAGAATTCCCCCGCGGCGAGAACATATATGTGGCCCAGCGTTGCTTAGTGCTGCAGTTACATCCTGCAGATCCTATTTGGCGCGTAGGTCGCCTGCGCGCGTACCCCTCCACCCTCACCCCCAGCTTTCAGCTACTTACATCAGGCCGGCCTCTTCCCAAACCGGTTTTTCTTTTTTCTCGGTCTTTTATACTTTTTATTTTCGTTTTTTCCTAACTATTTTAATTTTTCTCTATCTCTTTTCTTCCCTTTCTATTTTTTTTATTTTTGGTGTTTCCAAATTCGTGGGCATTTTCTGAAATATAGGAACATTTTTTAAATTGAAACATTTTTCAAATTGGTGAACATTTTTTGAAATTCAATTTTTTCCATCGTATAAAAAAATTGAGTACGTGAAAAACATGTTCATGAACTCTACAAAAGTTTCATCATATTCAAAAATGTTCATCAAATTCAAAAAATGTCCTCAAATTCAAAGTTTGTTCATCAAATTCAAAAAATGTTCATCGAATTCAAATTTTGTTCATAAAATACAAAGCAATGTTCATTGAAACTCAAAAACATTTCATCGAAATTCAAATTTTATTCATCAAAATTCAAAAATCTTCATAACAATTCAAAACTGTTCATTTGTTAGAATTCGTGAACATTTATGAAATTCCTGAAGATATTTTTGCCCTAGTGATTAGTTTTTGAAAAAAAGTCTGAATACCCAAACTTTTTTTGTAGAAGCAAAAAACAAGAATAGAAAATAAAAACAATAAAAAACGAAACGCAAAATAAAAAACAAGTAGCCCTGCTCCTCACTTGGACCGCCGAAGGACGCTGCCCACTTTTCCAACGCACAGGTCGCCTTTAAGAGGGAGCAACTAATTAACGAGCACTCCTTCGGGAGCCTCGCAACGATCAGCGCCACTTGGCGCGCTCTCAGCCATTCGCCATGTTTCGCGCTTGGGGCGCTCCCTCCGGATTTTGTTTTTTGATTTTTCCGCACGCGTTTTAAGCTTTTTAAGCATTTTTTTTCCAGGTTTTTTGACGTTTTTGTTTTTCACCGGTCTTCCCTAGCTTTTCGACCAAAAACAATTTCGAAAAAAAATTATTTTTGCGCAAAAAGACGCATTTTTTCCCAAGAGGAATGGTTTTGCTTCCGCGAGAGGCAAGGTTGTGCTTTCGCGAGAGTCATGGCTGTGCCTCTTGGAACCGAAAAAAAAGCACGTTTTCTGTTTTTTTTTTCTTTCGCGAGAGGCACGTTTTTACTTCCGCAAGAGGCACGGTTGTGATTTCGTCAGAGGCACGGCATGCCTCTTTCGGAAAGGAAAAACACTCGTGCTCCCGGTTCGATTTTTTCGTCCGGTTTTTTCATGAAAAAAAGTCAAAACCTATCAACATGGGATCTAGTTTTGAAGATCTCAACGCGAGGAATCCAAAGGCGAAAGCGGTTTGAGATTTGGATGCATGTTTAAGAGATAAAACGTTTTGAATAACCGAATCTACGAAAAAAGGGAAAACTCCCAGGTTGTGACAAGTGGCGCCTACGCAGCGTGCCACTTGTCGCAACCTGGGGAAGTTGGAGTGATCTCCGCAAGGAGTGCTCCTTTTTTTGAGACAATCTTGCCAGGCTTTATTTAGACCAAAACGATGTTCATAGGTAGAAAAAGAGATCACCGGGGTGCCCTAACCAAACATGGCGGCCCACCCCTAAATTTGAACAATGCTTCGCTAGATTGCGAGCCTCGAAATTTGAGCTCCTAAACTCATGCACAAAGCTACATGTACTTAAAGAAGAGCTCTGATCTATTATTTCATGTAGTAAGGAGTACTCCTTAACTAGTGATTTTGGTTATCAGAGGTCCCGTTATGTCGTTCGTGGCCCATTTAACTGGGGCTGGCTTATAGCTACTGTCTCACACAAGAAGCGCAACTTACTACACCATGGCCCTTATCTGCAGGCGCGAATGCTATTTCTTTGCCTGAAGCGAGAAACAATCGGATGTCTCGCTTAAGCATCTACAGTACTGGCCCAGCCTAGTCGCGGCTTTAAAACAAATGGGAATAAAAAGGGGAGGTAAGAGGATTCAATCCTAGGTCTCTCGGATGATACGTAGTGCTGCAAACATATTAATACACACTAAATTTTAAATAATTTTTCTTCTCCATTTTTGTTTGTTTTTTTCTTCATTTTTTCTTTGGTTTTCTTTGTTCTTCTTCATTATGTATTTTCATTTTTTCTATTTTTCTTTTCGTTTTCACTCTATATTTTTGTATATGACAAAAATATTATTAATAAGTGATCAAGATTTTTTGCATACATGTACAACATTGTCCGAACGCTTATTCAACATTTTCATACTAATTGATCATTTTTCAAATGCTTGGTAAACCTTTTTTAATACTTATTCAACATTTTTCAAATACTTGTTCAATATTTTTAATACTTATTCAACATTTTTTAATACTTGTTCAACATTTTTCAAATATTCGTTCACCATTTTAAATTCATTCGATATTTTCAAATACTTGCTTAATTTTTTATTGCCTATTTAACATTGTCAAATACTTGTTAAACATTTTCCAAAAACTCGTTCAATATTTTTTAATCGTTATTCAAAAAATTTCCAAATAAGTTTTAAGATTTTTCAAATGTGTTTTTGGAGAGTGCTTTTTGTAATTACATATGTAGAACATTTTAAAGTATAAATTAAAGTGCAAAAATAAAGCAAGAAACGAGAACAGAATATAGGCTGTGGCCTCCGGCGCAGCTGGGCCGACCATCTGGGGTCACTCCAAAGCGAGCCTTTCCCCTGTCTGGCTTAAAGCGAGAGATAGGAGCTCGGGGGTCGCATGAGCCGGCCTATTTTGCGATTACTTTTTTCATTTTCTTTTTCTTTCTTTTTTTATTCTTTTCTTTTCTGTTTTCCTTTTTCTTTCTATGTTTTCTTCTTTACCTTTTCACACTTTTTGCAAATTTTCTTTTCAAATCTACGAACATATTTTTCTTCATCGAATTTAATTTTTTTTCATCGAATTCAAAATTTGTTCATCGTGTTTTAGAAAATGTTCATAAATTTAAAACTTATTCTTCATATTCAAAAAATGTTCATCATCAGAAAATTGTTCATCAATTTCGAAATTTGCTCATCGATTTCGAAAAATGTTCACCAAATTCGAATTATGATCTAATTAGAAAACATCATCCATATTTTTCATTAAACAAATTGTTCATCTAACTTAAAAAATGTTCATCATATTCAGAATTATTCACTAGTATATTTAAAACATGTTCATGACATGAAAAAAATGTTCTTCCATATCGAAATTCAGAGACATTTCTTTTGAAATAAGAACATATTCTGAAATCACGAACATTATTTAAATTCGTGAACATTAGTCAGCCCTGGAGTTGAGACTCATAGACTAGTCTTGACTAGTCCTTGGACTCATAATTCATGAGTACTACCCAGTGCTTACTTTCTCATAGATCCACTCTGGGAGGTAAACATTGCTCTCGCTACCAACACTTGGGTCCGAGATCCTCCTTCCACTCACCATTTCTAACATCAGCATGCCAAAAGTGTACACATCTGACATGTATGACATTCCCCCAAAGTTCCTTGAATATAGCTCTGGTGCAATATAGCCCATCGTGCCTCTTGCCGCAGTTCAGGTAAGATGTTCTGGTCCTTTGCACACAGCTTTGCTAGGCCAAAGTAGATTTTGGGATTAATGTTGAAGTCCAACAAAATGTTGCGAGGCTTGATGTCAAAGTGGAGGATGCATTGGTTACACCCTTGATGCAGGAATCCATTCCTCGGGCTATGCCTAAAGCAACATATAGCATTTTAGCGGGCACTAGGATATCTTCAAAAATATCTAGAGTCATGAGAGAATATGTATTTCTCCAATGAATAGTTAGGCATGAATTCATAAATAAGAGAACACCTAGTTCCTTGTGAGCAAAACCTGAGGAGTTGGAGAACGTTTGCATGGTGTATTCTCCTCAATGGTTGTGACTTCATTAGTGAATTCTCCTCCCTCTCTTGAGAGTTTTCTAGCATCTTAACTGCCATGAGAACTCCACTTGGTAGCTCGCCTTTGTATACAGTTCCAAAACCTCCTTGCCCTACTTTCTCCTTACACCGTCTTGCCATCTTTTTTAACTTCAGAGGATGTTCTTTCACATATGTACATGGCAATTTTTCTAAAAAAATGGCAGTTTTTATAATTTTTTGTACATGCCAATTTTATTAATATTAATAATATGGTGTTTTTATTATAAGAGGATGCCATTTTTATTATAAGAGGAGGGTCTTTCATTATTAATAATGTGCCATTTTTATTATAAGAGGATGGCATTTTTATTTGACATTTTCACTAATGTACATGGCAGTTTTATTATTAATAACATGCCATTTTATTATTATTTATGTGGCTTTTTTAGGAGGATGACATTTTTATTTTTCAAAGGATGGAGGTTTTTATTATTGGAGAGCACGACATTTTTTATTGTTATTGGCATGACAATTTTATTATTAAGAAGATCGTAAGAGCATGGCAATTTTTTTTCATTTGGGCCATGCCAACAAATATAAAGAAGTAATGAGTTAACTAGGCCTATGAGCTATCTCGGTCAATCTTGGCTTCCCCGGGAACGAGAATGTTAGATGTGGTCTTCTTCCTGGGGAATGTTCCCCAGATATTAATGACATTTATTTTACCTTTTCATTCATATATATTTTTGATTTTTGAACCAAATTTTTTAGCATCGAAGATTTATTTTTTGAATCATTATTTTTGTGAACAAAGTTTTGAAAAACAGATGCCACAAGCAGCGGTGACCAACAATCCCAGTGCGATCAATTTCTGTGAACTATATTATTTGAGTAAAATTTTAATAATTTTATTTCTGTGAACTAAGTTGTTGAGTAAAATTTGAATAATTTGTGTGAACTAAATTTTGAATAGTTTTATTTTTCTTTTTTAGACAAATAGTTTTATTTTTCTGAACTATTTTTTTTCGTGAGTAGCCGACAGCGCGGCCCAACAATCCCAGTGCGATCAATTCGTCGTATTGTTTGTTGCCATGGCTCGCTAATTTTTGCAGGGGAGGCCGACCCATCTCACGCAAAAGGCCCAACTCTTGCTTATCTATTTCTCAGGGGCGGCCGGCGGTCGGCACCGCGGTCGAGCCGTGCCTGCCAGCCGGAGGCCGTCGAGCTCGCCCAGGTACGCTCACATTCTCCGCCGGCTGGGCTTGCTCCTCGTCCTACTCCGGCACACCGCCTCGCTCGCGTCTCACCTGGACTCCGGCGGAAGCTATCTGCCACGGTGAGTAATCCCCTTTGCTCTCCTTTTGATTTCCGAACAGGAATGCTGAGTTTCTACTAGTAATTAATCATGGAAGTTGCGTGATTAGTTTTTGGATCCTCTCTTTTGTTCTAGTAGAATATAAGGGCATCTCCAGCCGCGCCTTCAAGAAGGCCTCTCCAGGCGATTTTTTCGCGCCGGCGCCGAAAAAACGGCCCCAGGAGCCCGATTTTCGCCGGTTTGGGCCGAAAACAGCGTCGGCGGACCCAGCCCGAACCCAGCGCGCTGGGGGGCGCCCGGGGGCGCCGGGGCGAGTTGTTTTGGCGCGAAGAAGCCGCGGGCCAGCCGCGTCAGCGACTCGGCACCTCGTCTCCCCCCAACGGCCTCGGTTCCCGCGGGGAATCAATGGCAAGGCTGCCGCCGGTCAGCATTGCCATTGATTCCTTCACGGGCGGCGCTTCACGGGACGGCGCGCCGACGCCTCCCCTCCCTCACACGCGTACACACGGGCGCGGCCCGGCTATAAAAGCCGGCGGCCTCCACTCCACTCTCCTGTACCCCCACCAGCCCCGCCCGCCCCCTCGCCGCCGTCCAGCCCTCCCTCTCCCTGCCTCTCCCGAGCGCCGACGCCATGGCAGAACGGTTCCCCGGAGACGAGGCGGCGGCCAACGGCTTCGGCCGCCGTTCGCTCCGTGTACTGGAGTCCTGGCTCCTGTTCCAGGCGAACATCCCGGCGCCGCCGGACATGCGCGCCGGGCCATCGGGGTGGAGACTCAGCGCCGGGGGAGTGCCCGTTCCCCCGTTGCCCGACGCCGTGGCGAAGCCGGAGTACTTCGCCGAGGAGGTCGAGATCGCGCGCGCTTCCCTCACCGACGCCCAACGCTCCGTCCCCAATACGCCGCCGACAACCACGCGGCCTGGGCGGCGTATTTCGAGCGCCGCCAGCAGCAGCGTTTGGCGTCCACCAACGGCGCGCCGGTGGTAGGCGGGCGGCAGAACAGCGAGGGGCGCCACCTCTGGTGGGGCGTCCCCGGCCGCACACTCGAGGGCGTGCTCATGCACCTCGAGGGCGGCAACGACCCGCCGTTGGCGTACCCCCCGGCGCAGCACCGACGCGTCGTGGCATGGGCGCCAAGGCGGTTCGGGTCCTCCTCCTCCTCTTCCTCCTCCCGATCCTCGTCGCACTCCTCTAGCACTCCGGCCCTACTCGGCGTCAAGGCCGAGCCCGCGGCGGAGTCGCCGCTCGGCCGACGCACTCGCAGCGCCGGCATCGTCATCAACGAGGGCGGCCGGCGCGCCCCCTCCTCGTCGGCTCCTCCGCGCTTCGTCAGGCCAAAGTCGGAGCCGGGGCTGGCGCCGGTGAAGACGGAGCCGGGGCTGGCGCCGGTGAAGACGGAGCGGGGGCTGGTGCCGGTGAAGGCGGAGTTCGTCGACGACGACGCGGCCCTCGAATGGGCGCGACAGGACTCCATTGCGATGGAGAAGGCGCGCCGGGAGAAGGCGAAGGAGCGCCAGCGCGCCGCCCTGCGCCGCTTCGAGGAGCGCCGACGCGGCCGCGACGAAGACGGAGTCGTCGTCCTATGCGACAGCGACGACGACGACGACGCGCCGCCGCCAGGCCACCATGGCGACATCGGGTCCAGCCGGGGGGTCCGCGTCAAGGAGGAGAAGGCCGACGACGACGATGGCGGCGACGGCGGCGATGACTTCAGCCCCTTTCTTTTTTAGATTAGCTTAATGTAATGAAAATGCGCAAATTTGACCGAAATTCGCCATGTTTAGCCGAAATTTAACTACTCTTTTATCATAACTTCGCCGAACGGCCCCTTTTTTTTAAAACACTCGCCTGGGGGCGGCCCTGGGGGCCGATGGCTGGGCGACGACTCGCCCCCAGGGCCTTTCTTTGCGCCGGCTCATCCTCAGGCGGCGCTTTTAGACGCCCCCTAGGGGGCCAACGGCTGGAGATGCCCTAAGCAGCCTATATGCGCATCTCTGTATTAGAAAGAGCTTACAGTAGTATCATTTATGGGGGAAAGGGGATAAAATCACATCAATGACTGGGTAAGATTATCACAGCACTCTCAGGAAATGGCTGCAAGATCCGGTGCCGTATGTTTCTAATTAATAGCATTACAATATGGTAAGATACAGATGCAGAATTGACAGTACTGCAGAATCCCATGTAGTTCAGTATGTAATCCAACACTGGGCAAGCTAGTGGCAAGGCATTACGCTTTATGACGCAGATCCGAGTTATGTTCCCTCAAACGTGTAATGATACACACAAAAACACACAATGCGTGTTCATGTGTTCGTCGTGTTTTGTGGCATGGGGCGATTATCAGACGACACAAAGGGCTTGGGAGGAATATGCAGGTTCTGAAGCCTCCCAGTTAACATGTTTACCACCTTAGTCATTGATGGCCAGTTCTTCGGGTTCCACTGGATGCACCACAGTGCCACAATAGTCAGCTGTCTCATCTTCTCCTTGTCTTCTGCTGTCATTTCCAAAGTAAGCTCCCATTCTTGCCCATTGATTACTTTCTCGTAGATCCACTCTGGGAGATATACCTCATCCTGGTTCTCAACACTTGGATCTGAGTTCCTCATTCCGCTGACCATTTCCAACACAAGCATGCTAAAACTGTATACATCTGACTTGTACGAAACCCCTCCAAAATTCCGAGAGTATAGCTCTGGTGCGATGTATCCCATAGTGCCTCTGGCTGCAGTCAAGGTGCAATGCTCTGGTCCCTTGCACACAGCTTTGCAAGGCCAAAGTCTGATATCTTCGGGTTGAAGTTGTAGTCCAGCAAGATGTTGTGTGGTTTGATGTCAAAATGGAGAATCCGCTGGTTGCAGCCTTGATGCAGGTATTCCATTCCTCGGGCAATGCCTAAAGCAATATCTACCATTTTGTTGGGTGCTAGGAGTTGTCGAGAAATATCAGAAATATGTGCGAATATGTATTTTTCTAGTGACTCGTTAGGCATGAATTCATAAATAAGAGCCCGTCTCATTCCTTCGGAGCAAAAGCCCAAAAGACGGACGATATTTGCATGATGGATTAGTCCAATGGTTGCAACTTCATTGATGAATTCCTCTCCCTCTCATGTAGAGCTCTCTAGCATCTTCACTGCCACAGGAACTCCATTTGGTAGCTCTCCTTTGTATACACTTCCAAATCCACCCTGGCCTAGTTTATCCTTGAATCGTCTTGCTATCTTCTTAACTTCAGGGAAAGTGTACCTTGTGGGTTTCGATGTGCCATATGCCTTGAGAAACATTTCAACCTTCATATTTATCTCTTCATTGTACCTTGACTTCAAGGACAGATAGATCGTTGTGGCCACCATCACCGAAAGAACTATAAATACGGCTACAGATGATGTAGCTGCATAAACAGAAGTAGAAATCATCACACTGCAGGCTAGAAAGCCATCTCTTAGTGATTGGCTGATCGTGATAAGGATTAGAGAAATAAGAGTCAGGGGCTCAGGGTAGCCATTACTAAGACATTAGTGTGTGCTCTGGATGTTTTTTTTTAGTTTTATTGGAATGAATTGAAAGGTGTGGTCGTGTTGATTGAAGCAGTACCTGCAATGACTTTGACACGTGAGCCTGCAAATACCAAAAAATAAAATAGCATTCAGTTGATGGTTTGGTAAGTAAAACTGAATTTCACTTCATGAAAAACAGGGAAGTCATAGCTATAAGAGGTGGCTCTTTTTCAAACAGTAGCAGGAATATTCATTTCAAGAAGGGAAATGTGTGGCTTTGGTTGGATACAGTAGGATTTTAGTTTGTGAGAAATGACTGTACTGTGATTATGAACTTCTTATTTAGCTGTTTCATCATAAGCAAGTTTCCTGCTGGGAAACATATATCATCAGAACTCTGTTCCCCTAACCACGGCTGTGAGGATTGTTACCCATATATCTTAGTTACAACCTTAAGATTCAGGTCCTATTTGGGGTTGTAATCAACTAATTATAAAATAAGTTTTGTGGCTGAGGTATGATGTAATGCTATCTTTTCATTCCAATCCAACCCACATGAAAATAATCCTATCTAGGTGTCTGATCTTGACAACCTTACTAGTGTTGTATGTGTGGATGTCTATCAGAGTATTAGACTGTGAAAAGCTTAAAATCAAATAATCACAGTTACTGAACTCTGCTTTATTAACAAACACATTTTCCTTTTAGGTTGCTATTGTTTGTTGGATTTCGTATGGAACTTGGGAGAAATGGATAGGTGTAGGATGAAGACTGAAGCTAAGTGTGCCCAAATAGTTCATACTACTTCACTAAAAATAATTTGATGGAAAATCTCATGGAAGCTTCAAAGAACCGAAACTAGTAGTGTATATACACTACAGGAATCAGCTACTTTGCCATCAGCCACGGCGGACGGCAAAGGCAGGTATGGCGGACGGCAAAGGTCTTTGCCGTCCGCCGCTGACGGCAAAAGTGGACGGCAACGTACGGGACGGCAAAGAGCTACATTGCCGTCCGCTTAGGGCGGCTGACGGCAAAGGGTCCTTTGCCATCAGCTGCCGACGGCAAAGAATACAGACGGCAATAATTGCGCTGTTACTCCGTTAGGTGGTTAACAGCAAGCCTTTCCGTCGGCCGCTGACGGCAAACATCGGAAGGCCTTTGCCGTCCGTCGCTGTAGGCAAAGTTTTTTTTCTCTTTGCCGTCAGCCACTGTTGGCAAACTGACCAAATAGGTCAGCCTCTCATGAAACACAGTTGCCTGCCACGTGGCCTCTTTGCCGTCCGCTGCTGATGGCAAAGATACCTTTGCCGTCGGTGGCTGACGGCAAAGAGCCTGCATATTGGCTTTTTTTTCTGTTTTTTTAAATCCAACAATTTTCACAGCAAATATATATGACTTATATAGATATATTTCACAGAGCTATTTAACAACACATAAGTTTCATCGTACATACATATATAGTTCCATCCACTCATACATAGCAAGTTCCATCAAGATAGCAAAGTTGCACATACATATTACAATGCAAAGTTTCATTAAGATAGCAAGTTCCATCGTAGCAAGCTAAAAGAATACTAGAAGAGAATGAAATTAAAAACAAGCACTCCATCATAGCAAGCTAGCTCCCGAGAAGTGAATGAAATCTGCAAAATGGCAAATAAGAAAGTTAGGAAAAGGTGACTAGAAGAAGAAGACTAGAAGAAGAAGCACGCCATCGTTTGTGAGGTAACTTAGGTGAAATGGATCGTTTATGAGCTAACTTAGGTAAAATGCATCATTTTAGAGCTAATGTAGGTAAGTACATGTCATTATTGAGCAAACCTAGTTAACTAAGCATATTATAACTAACTTAGGTCATTTTGGAGGAAACAAAGCTAAATATAGATCGTTTTAGAGCTAACTTAGGTAAAATGGCTGGTTTTGGAGGTCAGTAAGCTTATTAAGTCATTTTGCAGGAAAAGAAGCTACGTCTAGGTCATTAAGGTAAGCATATTCGATGAAATAAAGCTAAGTCTAGGTCTTTATGCATTTGTTAAGCAAAAAACTAGAGAAACTTACCTTGATCATGGAGGTGTGGGAGCGGGCTAGCTCAGGCCAGTAGCTGGAGAAGGATCGTGTGATGCTTGTGTGGAGTAACGCTGCACAAAAGATCATTTCCAATGTTTCGTTAGCATGATGACACTCAAATGTTAAGACTAGCAAGTAACGTTCATTCAAATTAAACTCACCGTGGTCTCAGGAGCAATCTCTGGATCAATGGCTATGGAGCCACGGGACCTCCCGCCACTAGATATCATCACCTGCTCTGGATTGTAGGGGATCTGGCTCGGGTTAAACTCCTCCCCTATCCTCGCCTTCCCCTTGACTTGCTTGTAAGAAGCAGTGTGGGCCATGGCATACAGGTCGTACCCCTCTGGCACCTTATCCGTCTTATTGTAGCATGCCTGAAAGAGAGAAACAAAGTAAATTAGTAATTAAAGGGCTCAAGCTAGCATGATGAATGAATTGCATTAATAATGAAGCAAACCACATTACCCAATTCCGCCCGAACTGATATAAGCTGGAGCTACCTTGATGGTGTGACACACCTTCAATTTGGGCACGTTTGTCCTTGGCCTCAGTCGGCTCCCCTTCCATCTTTCAACACCTGCCATGACAAAGAGTAAACGAAATTAGTACAACATAAAAAAATAGCAACATGAATAATAATATGTATATCACTTAAGTGTATCATCATCAAGTACAACATAAAAAATTGAATACCTGACACTACTAATAATCTCGATCAGTATCATCAATAAATGCATAATCATCATCATCACTATAATCAATGACGGGCTCATAGGGTTCAGTGGCATCAACATGTGGAAGGCCACCTTTACGTAATCGGTCAAGCATTGAGAGGTCGTCCGCAGCAGTAACCTCTTCTTGTTCCGGCTCTTCTTGTTCCTCCTCTGGGGTGATGTGGGATTCACTGTCGCTGTCTACTTCAATGTTTTGGGGTGAAGTATACCGGTTCTTGAAACGCTTTTTGGAAAGACGTGTCTCTTGGAAGAATTCTGCTTCATATGTGTCTGGGTTAATGTGAGGTTCATAATCCTCTTCCTTTGGAGGAGATAGTCTAGCACGTGGCGGCACTTCATAAACGACATCCCAACCTTTCAGATTTGGATTAGTTTGGCAGGCCCAGGGTAGATAGAATACTTGGGTCGCCTGTTGAGCCATAATATAGACATCAGGAACATCTAAATGGGTGCTTTGGTTGATTTCAACTAGCCCTATATGTTCATGAGTCCTTCTAGTCTCCTTCGGCTGAAACCAATAACATTTGAAGACTACCACATTCGGTGGGTTTTCACCATAGAATAGAAGTTCATAAATTGCTTCAACTCTCCCATAATACTCGGTACCTCCTTCGCCGATAGCAGATACACAAAAATTTGTAGACATTCGGTCGGCCATAGATAGCTCTTTGCCATAGGTACGAAAACGATACCCGTTGATGTCGTATTTGTCAAATGAACGGACCTTATAGTCAAAACCATTAGCGACTTGTCTCAATTCGGCGTCCATAGACTCTGAATTAGCCTACAAGTTTAATATGAAAGGATTGTTGCATTACGCACAAATTAGCGAATGAAATGAAATTGTCTAATAGAATTTACCGTTTGTTTGAACCAAGAGATGAAACTGGGATAGCCGCCTCCTTGCTTTGCGAGAAGCTCATACTCTTCGACGGAATCCTTTTGGATCACCGCTCCATACGAGAATAGGGCGACGTATCGACTGTATGAAATATCCAGGAATAAGAGCAGTTCAAAGGAAATAGAAGTTGCGAAACAATGTACCGAGAACTTACTCGATGTACGGCCGCACTTCTATCAGGTTGTTGAAGATATACAACGAAATGGTCCGCCATTCTTCGTTATCCAAAGATACTGGATTTGAAACACTGGTTGGATCCACCCTTTTTAGGCTCGTCAGCATTGTACCGAGGCTTCGGATTATGCAAATGACGATTTTTGGTTTCGTAGTGTGCTGTCACGAAGTTTGCCGCCTCCTCAGTGATGAATGCCTCAGCCATAGACGCTTCAATTCTACGTTTATTTTTACATTTTTCTCGAAGCGTCTTCTGCATCCTCTCAGTTGGGTAGCACCAACGATTTTGCACGGGCCCCCCCAATCTTGCCTCGGTCGGGAGATGCAAAATCAAATGCTGCATTGGATTAAAGAAGCCTGGTGGAAAGATCTTCTCTAACTTGCAGATCAATTCTGGCGCCAACTCTTCCATTTCTTCTAGCACGCCAGGCGATAGTTCTTTCGCACAAAGAACACGGAAGAAATAGCTGAGTTCTGCCAGTATTAGCCATTCATCCTTAGGGATGAAGCCACACAACATCACCGGCATTACCCGCTCAATCCATATGTGCCAATCATGACTCTTGAGACCAAATATCTTCAATTTATCAAGACTTACTCCCCTCTTTAGATTGGCTGCATACCCATCGGGCAACATCAACTGCATTTTTACCCACAAGATAATTTCCCTCATAGCTGGCCTTCCAAGATTGAACCATGCCTTTGGCTTCGTCCAGTTCTGCTTTCCTTTCGGTTCTTTCATGTTTTGTAACGGCCTATCACATAGCGCCTCCAGATCGACTCTAGCATTAGTATTATCCTTTGACTTGCCATCTATGCCGAACAATGTACCAAAAAGTGCCTCGGCGATATTCTTCTCAGTGTGCATCACGTCGATGTTGTGTGGGCAAAGGAGGTCTTTGAAGTAAGGCAGATCCCATAAGCATGTTTTGTGAGTCCAGGCGTGCTCAGAATTATACCCCTTGAAGTACCCTGGACGCTCTAGATCTGGCTCGAGAGCGTTTAACTGATCCAGGGTCTGTTGGCCTGTCAACGCAGGTGGTGCATAGTTTTTTACAACTCTACCTCTGATGAAGTTCTTCTTGTCTTTCCTGAACTTATGGCGAGGATCCAGGAACTGTCTATGCATGTCGAAGCAAGAAAACTTGCGACCGGCCTGAAGCCAACGAAACTCAAGAGCTCCCTTGCATGTGGGGCACGGGAACCTTCCATGCACACACCAGCCAACGAATAGCGCATACGCCGGCAAGTCATGCGTCGAGTACATGTACCAGACACGCATTATGAAGTTTCGTTTGCTATAGGCGTCGTATGTCTTGAACCCATTATCCCAGGCTTCTTGCAATTCGTCCTTAAGCGGCTGCATGTACACATTCATATTTTTCCCCGGATAGTTGGGCCCTGGAATTATCAACGTCAGGAAAATGTTCTTTATTTGCATAATCTGTCCGGGGGGGGAGATTGAGTGGAAAGACAAATACGGGCCAACAACTGTATTGGGCTGCCGTCATACCAAACACACTGAACCCATTGGTGCTGATGCCGACTCAAGGATGCCTCGGATCTGCCGTTTTGTCAGCATGTAATTCATCAAACTTTTTTCACGCAACACCATCCGATGTGTGTACCATCATCAGATTACCATCTGCATCTAGTTTGGTTCTTTTGCCTGTTTTGTGCCATGTCATCTGTCTGGCCGTCTCTTCGACCATGAATAGACGTTGAAGTCTTGGTACGACTGGCATATACCGAAGAACACTAACAGGGATTTTGGTTTGTGTCTTCTCACCCATACCGTTGTCTACCACAATATACCTGGAACACTTGCAAATGGGACAATAGTTCAAGTCCGCATAGTCAAGCCTAAATAAGGCATATCCTTTCTCACAGGCATGTATCTTCTCATAGGGCATCTTCAGTGCACGGAGGATTTTGTCTGACTGGTACAGGTTTGCAGGCATTACATGGCCTTTGGGTAGAAGCGTCCAAATACTGTCATAATTGCGTCATAGCATTCTCTGCCCAAGTTGAACCGAGCCTTCAAAGCCATTACTTGTGAGATGGCATCCAACTGACAAAGCTCAGTGTGCTCATGGAGCGGACGTTTTGAAGACTCCAACATTTCATTGAAGGCCTTTGCAGATTCCTCCATCTCCTCGTCCGAATCCCGAGCATCATCATAGTCTTGCACCATGTTTTCCATCCCGGTACCATGCTCGTCGGTGCGACGATGATCCACCTCAGCTCGGTCACGTTGGGCAGACTCACCATGAAATGTCCACACCGTATAATCGGGCGTAAAACCATTCTTCTGCAGGTGTTTACCCATTTCAGCCTCTGTCCTCTTTTCCCAATTGCCGCATCGGAAACAGGGGCACCAAGTTTTCCTCTGGCCATTTGCAAATGCGGCTTGCACAAACCCCTTGATTTTTGTGAACCATTCAGCGCTCCATTTGTTCTGACCAGTGTGACCGGTATACATCCACGCACGATCACTCATCTTGACTTTCAGAGCTACTGGACACACAACAATTATATATATAATTCACCATGTATATATTCATCAGTTGATCTACTTTGTCAATTTTATTACGTCCATGCAACCTACACTCTAATAGGTAATGATAGGTCCTAATCCCACCCGAGTATGTGTAGATTGGGTTCATTTTCCCAAGCTATGCTCCGGATCCGACGCAAAATTTTGGCAGCACCTCCCCGCTGTTCTCCTGATACACGTCTCTGCAATAAACAGAGAGGATGTGTACCCGGAGAACAACAGGGGAGGCACTGACGAAATTTATGCGTCGGATCCGGAGCAAAGCATATGGGAAAACGAACCCAATCTACACATACTCGGGCTGTCCATGGATAGCATTGGACAATTCGAAAGAATCAAGGTTATAAATATGCAAATTCATGCATATTTATAACTATGACGCTTTCGAACGGGAGACACATATTGGTTACGCATACTGATGATTCAAGACACATATATAGCTAGCTACCAAATTTCATGTCATTTGTGCAAATAATTAATGGGGGAGAAGGACATGTCATTTGTGCTCACCCACGAACGAAGGGGCAGAGCTCGTCAAACGCACGGCGAGGTCGTCGAACACCAAACCTCACAGCGATGAAACAACTGCACATTTAAATCTACCCGATCAACACAATTATATATGATGTTTTTCATAACAAAATCGAAAAATATATGACCTAACTAATAATTCACAAATATATAACCCCGTCGGCCTCTGGAAGGCCAAAGAGCACCTTTTCGGGAGGTTTAGGGGGTCGGGGTGTCATGTCGGTGTCGGGGTGCTGTTTCAGGGTTAGGGTGTCGTGTCGGGGTCGGGATGTCGGGGTGTGGTGTCGTGGTCTGTGTGTCGGGGTGTGGTGTCGGGGTCGGGGTGTCG